>NC_140220.1:38520809-38643309 GCF_951802725.1 Rutilus rutilus
AGGAAAACTCCAGAAAACAAGCACACTTCTCTGAACACTCACACAATGGGAAGTTATTTGAATACGTTAAGATCTGCAGAAATCCTAGGATTGAGAGCGGCTCATCACTGGGGAAGAAGCCTGAGGACGACTGTGGCCAGTGTAGCCCTGAGAGGTGCTTTAGTGTTAATAATAGCCTAGCCTACACTGTAAAACAAAAAATCTGTTAAATTTATGGTAAAAACCCTGGTAGCGGTGGTTGCCAGAGGTTTACCGTAACAAATACGGTAGCAACATTTCAGGTTTTACAGACTCGACTTAGGGATGCTCGATTATGGAAAAAATTATGATCACGATTATTTTGGTCAGTATTGAAATCATGATTATGTAACACGATTATTTCACATGACTGTGGGAACGTGTTGCATTTATTAAAAAGACACCTTTCAACAATTCTTAAAAAATCGAAATTTGAACATTGATTGTACTTTTTGAACTATTAAAATAAATAATATAACAGATAATACTTCAATAAGTATTTTAATAATTCCCGCAGGTCTACCACTTATAATGCGGGAAATTCCCCCGCAAACATTGATTCACTTTAGCAAGTAGATTGTATGAGTCGCCTTATTCCACACAGATTATAAAATCAAATCAATCATTTAAAAACTTTCTCCAAGACGCAGTTTCACAAACAGCGTGAGTGTTAGCGGCGCCGCGTCTCTCTCTCTCTGAATGTGTTGGACAAGGTGTAACAGAGTAAAGAAAGGAAAAACAGAAACTAAGTGTGAATAGTGTCAAAATGCTTATTTTAGTTATAATATTTGTTCTTGTTCAATTAATCCTTTTCATTGGTTATTTAAATAATGCATCTTGGAAAGAGGGAGACACCTACAGGCAAGAAGGGTGTACAACGGGTTGAATCAGCCATCTTCTCAGTTCACACGAGCTGTTGAGAAGGATGGTAGGTGAAAAAGTCTCTGGTCGATCGGTTAAGAAAATGTTGGAAGATATTGTTTTAGAAAAAAAATAGTCAATTGCATTTGTCTAGAAATGTGTTTGAAAGAACTTTATTCTGTATTTTCTGTTCAGAATGGTAAATCAGTGTGTAGCAGGGTTTTACATGCCTTGCAGGTGGCTGTGCACACCACGTGCTAATGGCGTCCGCTTTTTATTTCATTTGGTATTTTTGTTTGATTATTTTGTTTATTATTTTCGGACAGTTTTATGACCGGACCAGCAGTATTTATTGTCTGTTTGATGCTCTTCGTGTCTTTTCCAGGTATGATGTATTACTTTCTTTCCGTGCAATTTTTGTTCTATATTTATAAAAGAAAAAAAGAGACTGAGTCATATTTGTATGCAACAAAAAAATGTTTTATCTTCTCAGTTCACACGAGCTGTTGAGAAGGATGTTTTATGACCGGACCAGCAGTATTTATTGTCTGTTTGATGCTCTTCGTGTCTGCAGTAAACACTAAAGTGAATGTGCTCAGCAAATTAGCTTTCGCGTGGTCATTATTGAAATGAAAGAACACACGAACCGAGAAGGGTTACAAAGGCAAGCGTCGAAACTACACTCTCGCGTTCAGGAGTCGGACATGACGGAGCATTCACTTGCACAATCGGGCCAGCATTGCATCGCAACTAAAGTTGATCATTTTCACTCCTTTAAGTCTTAGTTTAAACATTCAAGCTGAGAGAGTTTGTGTGTGTGTGTGTGTGTGTGTGTCATTCAGAACACAAGACAAAATAAGAGTGTTCTTGCAACCGAACATGGAAAAATAATAATTTTTACTCGATTGTACTATTTTGGTGATCGTTGGGAGCCAAAATCTAAATCTAAATTCAATTAATTGCAACTCAACTTAAATTAAAATACACTGAAAACCTCCAATCCCAGTGGAGATGAGAGTCACATGATCAGTTAAAGCTCATCACAAGCAGCTTTTCCACACGCTGAGAAAGTTCTTATTAATATATAGTGTCATTCACACAAACACTGAACACCATCATGCAACACACATGATCGAAACACATGAAATTTAAAAATGCAATAAACATTAATTTAACAACACTGAACATAAAACCCTAATTTACATAACTGATTAGAAAAAAATCTGAAAAACTATGAAGAAACAGTTATTTCAACGAAAATACATCAAATGTGAAGTGTCACGCAGGGAATTTTGGGAATGTCAATTTACGTTTTTTTACTGTAAATTATACAATGGCATTCTTTTTCACTTCCAAAAACTGTAAATGTAATGGTATTTTACAGTAAAATTAAATGAAATGTACGGTTAGATCTATCACAGTCATTCACCGTATAGTACAGAAACTTTCTGTTCACCTATGAACAGTTTTTCACTGTAGCATTTTTACCGTAGTCTTTTACCATTACATCAGGCTGATTTACAGTGTGCTGATTGGTGTGTGTAGGAGTGTGTATAGACACACAGATGGTGAATGTAGGACAGGTGAGTCAGTAGGTCCACACAGATGCTCTTCTACAGGGATTACGCTGAGCTCAGATTAACACTAATCAGATTAACAGATCTCCAACCCTCGGTAAGACTCAGAGAAACATGTGAGAAGAGCTCTCCACTATCTTCATGAACTTCCCCAGCGACTGCCTTTATCTGGTCATCTCAGTAAGCCTGTGTGTGTATGTTCGTAGCCAGAAGAATGTGCAATCATAACAGAGTTTCCCAGTTCTTCTGGTTTTCTGCAGGGGTTTCCCCTTGATTGACAAGTTGAAATATTAAAGTTAAAAAGTTTACGTGATGCAAGATCATTTCTCAGAAACCTTTAAAATATTGAGGGCGTCAGACAGAAAAGCCTCAGGTGCTGTAAAATGATAAAAGACACCCATGTTCAATAAATAAATGCATTTGCAAATGTTATTAGTTGGAGTATCTGCCATGAAGTGCAGTTGTGTGACACTGGGCAGGTTACGGTTACCAGGAAACATGGTAAATTGTCATATTTAAATAACGTGAGCTTGTCAGCACAAACACAACTCAAACAGAACTAAGATTCAGAATGACTATTTTATGTTCTATAGAATTCCAGAGATCACTGTGAATCACACTGTTGATAAAGCTCTGAGTTTTTGTTGTTGATTTCTAGTTGTTTCTGAAGCGCTTCAGGTACAGTAATGTGGTACACACAGCTGCTGCATGCCAAACACATTCATTTCTTATAAACGTAAGATTTGATTACATATCAGATGGTTACAGCAAATTCTTGACAGCGCAGGCAGGACTGGGGTGATGAAATCAGTTGTAATGGCAAGACAGTGGGAATCTGTACAATTACAAACATGTTCTTTCGTTCTCGCTCAAACTAGTTCAACGAGAAACCCTGAAGATGAGGAAGGGAGACGAGGGTTTGTTTACCGAGATACTGTATAAGCAAATAGCTGATACAGTAACTATAGCTGCACTAAACAGATCCACAGTCATGTTAATGAGGGTGGCGTTCCGGTTCAAACTCGTTAGATTTTTTTCGTTAGATTGTATTATTCATTTGGTTGCGCAATCAGCTTTTGTGATTGGCCATAATATCTGCAGGTTGCAGCCGATGGACATGAATCAAAGCAAATCACTTCAGGTAAATTAAGTGGGCTGAACTGAGATTTTAGCCGAAATCGTTACTTTAATAGATTTTAAATTTGATATGGATAAAACCGCATTTACATAGGCTATCTGAAATTATCCAGGTTTAATCAGAATTTATGCAAACTCTGTCTAATAAACACTTCTTGCCTGAAAAGAGACTGTGTTTCCGTTATGAGACACATAGTAGAGCTGCACGATTAATCATTAGAAGATCAAACACCCGCGCGATCTTATTCCTAAATGACAATGATTCGTCTATTAAAGCTTTGACAAGTACGATCATGGCGAGCATTCAGCTCTGTGTTGGCACTGACCCAAAGACAGCAGTTAGCCTATAGATATGAAACAGCTTCACAAACAGTCTTTGCAACTGTATCAATATTTCTTACAATAATTCAAATGATCACAGAAGTACTGAAATAAAAGTTTATAGTTCGGATATAAACACTGATGGCTACGGTAGCGATTAAAATAGAGCAAATCCTAAAATAGTGCCTTTTGAAAGTAACTTGACACTTCAAATAAAGATTGTTTCAATTATATTGTTACACCAGTAGATGGCGACAAATGACTGTTAAAAATTTTTTTTTGTCATTGAATCATTCATTCAATAGATTTTTAAAATCACTGATTCATCCAGTACTGAAACAAGAGAAGTTAATCATTAAATGTATTCAAACCGATTAAAAAAATTTGAATTCATTAATTTTATTTTTAAACAGACTGCAGTAATTAACATTTTGTCAGAACCTCTAGTAAAATTATATGCTATTTTGTTTAGTTGTCTATTCAGAATCGTGATCTCAGTTTTAAAACAAAAAAGTTGTGATTCTTAATTTCCAGGATTGTGCAGTTCATTGAGTTAAAGCAGTATCATAACCTCATGTGATGAAGCAGGCTGTGAGAAGGAGGGGGAGATCAACTTATTAATACTGTTCACATTTTTCTTCAAAAATGTTTTAGTAAGTATTTTTAACTGTTGAAATACAGTCGAAATTATTTCTGAGAATTCTTATATTAGAATACATACATGTTTAAACACCAATGTCTATGGTCACATCCACAAACAAATATTATTCAATAATATTATTATGTATTCTAGAAGCATTATCCAAATTATTTTAATTTTATAATGCACATTAACTCCCCTTTCCCTTAAAACTGGATTCATCTTTAAATGTGTTTAATAATTGTTTATATTCAAAGCACTAAACTGAGAATTCGCCATTCAAAACATTCTACACCTTTTCTACTTTATACGTTTGTGTCACCTGTTAAATGCTGCATGTACATATGCAGATTCTTACACAATGTTTCGGTTTCACAGATTAGGCCTTAGTTCAATTAGGGCATTTAAGTGGCTTTTATAAACATGCCTTAGAAAAAAACATTCCTAATGTGCATCTTGAGACAAAACATTGGCACTGATATATTTTAAGATTTGTCAGTGCAAGTTGCTTTCAGTTCAGACAGCTCAAACTTGCATTTTAGTCTTGGACTAGCTTAAGCCATGTCTGTGAAACCGAAGAAATGTATCTTTAATTTGGCCAGATTTAAACAGGTAATTATCTCCAAGCAGAGATACTCTTGAATGAAGAAGAGTTTGTGCCACACACAATTCATAAATGTTGTTTATTGACCTTTTATATGCCTGTCTTGATGCACAATAAAAAAAAATCTTTGAAGGAAACTTTTATATTTAAATACATCAAAAAAGAAATTGAAAGTAATTAAAAAAATGCTACAAGTAAAAATAATCTTACCAACTAGGGTCTCCCCCAGTGAATCTCAGCCAATTCCAGCCATGGTTATAAAGATTGGCAAAATCTGATTCAACAGGCTCAGTCATGTTCTACCTGTTATGTCTTTTTGTATTCAGACCTTTGTTGTGTCATAGATTTGCTACATATTGCATCACAAGGAATGACGCTGGAAGGTACTCACCCCTCACTGGTCGAAGGTGTGTCGTCACTGCCCAGACCCTGTTGCTGTTTGGCATCAGGCAATGACTGTGGCGGCTCACTGTGGGATGACCTATGACCCGACGGACGGCGTCCCATGAGAGAGGTTTGAAGGCGAGGTCTGGCAGGTTCTCCCCAAGGCCGAGGCAATGTAGACGTACATGAAGGTGTCCATGTGTAAGGGAGTGGCGGGTTCTCCTGACAGAACACAGCCCGGGCTTCAAAATAAGCTTGAGAGCCAGAAACACTGGAGGTGTTTGATGGAGTCCACTTCCCTGTCAGGGGGCAGGTTGTGGATGGAGGGCTTGGCACTGGGTGGTGCAGAGTGGGACAGGAGGGTGGAAGCCGTGTCCTTGAGACAGGGGGGGTCGTTGGGGGGAAACCTTTCGAGTGCATAGTTGCGGTCTCGCCCTCATTGTGGGTCTTGCATCCTTGATGAGGCGCAGAACCTTGCAAACCTGCATTGTATTCCTGTTCAATGCAGGATCCCTGCAAAGCATCTGGCCTCAGTGGCTGAGTAGTTGCTCTCTGCATGTGTGCCCTGATGGGGGGAGCAGTCTCTCTTTGTGTTAAAGTGCGGAGTCGCTGCCCTCTGCACTGTGAATCACGAGCCCGGTCCTCAGCGGGAAACCCTACGCTGCTTTCAAATGTGTTGTCCATGAGCATTTCTGGGGGTGGAGGCGGGAGGCTGTCTATATCCAGATGCTCAGGTTTGTCAGCCGGTCTGGGCTCAAGCGAACGGATGCTACTCTTGATGGTCCTACTGGTGGTAAGTGCTTCTCTGCTGGTCTGCAGCAGTGGGAGAGAGCATTTCTTGTTGCCCCTAACTCTCACCGGTCTTTGGTCTACAGGACTTTGTCTTGAATTATCCTCCACCCCTTGGCTAAATGTATTAATGAGCCTCTTGACCGCATGTCGCCCCGGTGGTTCTGGAGTAAACTTTGGAGGAGAGCTAGACCGCACTGCCCTGAAAGGCCCTTTGCTGCCATACTGGAGGCCGTAGTACCTTGCTGAGCACTGTCCTACAGATGAGCCTCTTCCCATCTTTGTCCGTACACGGCCTCCATGATCTTCTGGGAGATTATTTTTTCTCCTCCAGTGCATGTTCCTCGGGATTCCTTGTTCCTCATTAGGATCTGATTCTTCCGCTTTGCTACACAAGCACTCGGCGGATTGCGAGCGCTTTGGTCGTCTTAAATGGCGGTGTTTTAGTTTCATCTGAAAGGTATTGTCTGCGGTTTTTGGCCGTCTGATTTTCCTTTTCAAGTTACTGGTCTTGACTTGATCTTGGTATTGAAGGCCACCCTGATCTGGGGGAAAGCTGGAGTTTGCTTCAGAAGAACCACACATTGTTCCCCTTGTCTTGTCAGTCATCCTCCCCACCTCATCTTTTCCACTGACGTCATCCTCAAGTTCTGCATCCTCATCATCCTCATCTTCATCATTATCATCATCATCCTCATTATCTGTGCCTTCCTCATTGGCATTCAGGAGCTGCTGATCTGGAGAGCAGCCAGTGGTAAAGACAGATGTTAGTCCAGCGTTTGCTCCTGATCCCGAGCTCCCTCTATTCCGACGGAAGCCATTCTGGCACTCGTTGTCCGCACCTATGCCGCTGTCCTCACTGTGCAGTGCAGAGTCCTCTGGCCCGGGCTTCCTGAGGGCAGCAGCTTCCACACGGGACAGAACCTGCTTCAGGCGCTCCTCGGCCGCATGCTTAGCCAGCAGTTTCTCTCCTAAGACCTCAGACAGGGACCCAACGTAGTCAGCTAGCTCCTGTAAGGCTGCGTCACCCAGGCACTTCACAGAGTCTCCCACTGAGATCATCTGAACTGTGGAGTGGAGAAGCATGTGCTGCAGCAGTTCAGAGGGAAGCTGGTTCAAGTCGTTGCTTGGTTTGGTCGTAGGTGGATAGTCTTTAAGTAAAGCGGGCCACTTCATGTTGTGTCCATGTTCCCTCAGCAGCTGCTCGCCTTCAGTGGCCATTTCCTCCAAAGCCTGGTTGATCTCTTCGTAGTGCAAGACTGCTGCCGCTACTGCGGTCTGTATGGAGAGATGGGTCTTAGCAGCCTGGCTCACGAGCCCTAAAAGAGACTCGTATTTGGAAATGCTGGGGTTCAAGTACGCATAGGCTGCCTGGTGGGCTTTCAGTATGAACTCTGCCTTTGACTGCGCATAGGAATTTTTTCTCAGTCTTTGTTTCCTCTGCCTCCTCCGCTTTCCTTGCTTATCTTTTGTCCGTACCTCCTCTATTCCTTCTTTCTGGTTTTCTAAGAGTCCTTCTTGTGCACTCTGTTCATCCTGAGAGTGGACCACATCTAGCATCTTCTCAGAAGCATCTTCTTCGACTGTCACAGCGGCGTCACAAACTACATCATCGACTGAGGATCTCTTACCTTGAATGTGTTTAGCATTTTCTTGTATCTCTAGTCCTTCTGAAGCAGTGTTTACCTCTGCTTTGATTTGCAGTTGTGCCCCATCAGAGGGTAGGTCAGCATTTTTCTGGCTTTCCGGTGATCCAGACAGCAAAGCTTTTTTGCTGAAGAGTTGGCCTTTAGAAGGAGAGCACCCCATGTTGATGGGAGAATCCTGTTCCTTTTCTTTTGATTGACTGCAGATTTGAAAGTGGTGTGTCAGAAAACCTCAACTTGGTTCTTGTTTACGTACCATACCAATTGTGTCCTGTTGTCCTTTACTGTCCCTGTCCACAATCCCTGTCTTTCTCCACTTATTACCGCTGGCCAGTTGGTTTTGTATGCCATAGAGAGCCCAGGATTGAAGAACAGGATTGAAGCTTCCAGTCTCACACACACACACACACACACACACACACACGATCACGTTACAGGAATAAAGCGCATGCTTAAGACCATAAGCTCATCTCACTAATCAGATACCCTGCTGGTTACCTTGTCTTCTTTTCTTTTTACCACTGGTTAATTCTTATTGAATTAACATTATATATGCGTTAGAATCAAAATATATAGTAAAAATCGTAAGTGACTTCAGTTTTTTCTACAGTGGAAACAGTTTTCATAAAAAAAAAAAAAAAACTGTTTAAGTGACTGTATCAATGTCGTTTCTGTGAAATTGAACAACAACCAGCAGATGATGAATTAAGTTCAGTGTGGCTTGAGGTTACAGTATTTATAGATGTTTACTTCTGACTGAAATCCTCCCTGGATTTATGCCAGTGATGTCTGCAAGCTGGCAAAGGCAGGGATTTAAACAGGGCAAAATGATCACAAGAATCACAAGCAGTGGCAGATGCTGATAATGGCATTAAAGTTCAAAGCTCAAATCAGTTTTTATAGTTTATTAAATGTACAGTTTTACATATACAATATGTAAAAAGAAACAGTACAGAAAGAGGTGTGTAATTTCAACGGTTTGGTTCGTTATTTTTAGGATTACACATTTCACCATTACATTCAGTACATTAATACGTAAATGCAGACTCCCTGTTAAGTTAAATATATTTAAAAAAATACAGCAAAATTCACCAAATATCTAAAGATTCTTAAATCAAGATGTCTTTACTAAAGTAGTAAAATGCCATAAGATATTATGTCTTGTTTTCTGCGAATATAAATCAAAAGTACGATTATTTTTCTTACCCCATTGGCAGATAATTTTGCTTTTCTTAAGCAACAAATCACTTAATTTTGAAAAATCACTTACATTTGTTTCCCCAGAAAACAAGACATAATATCTTATGTAATTTTACTCATCTAGTAGATGCATCTTGATTTAAGAATTTTTAGATATTTGGACTGGAAATAAGACAAAAATATTAAGTAAGAAAAGCATTTTTGCAGAAGATGAAAAATCCAGATAATTATCTCGTAGTGTGTCTTTGCGTCACCCGTAAATGTTGGGACACTGGGGGACCTGTACCGCCTCTATCCATATTTAAAAAATCCTCAGTATTGTTAGTAATGAAAACATCTTTAGAAATGACACTCATTCACCGATGGTGCTACACCAGGGTTGGTGACGCCTGGAGAGGTCCGGCCCGCTTCATGTAGTACGGTAATGTCCGCGGTGGCTGTGTCCTCTCTAATGCGTCTAGTCAACCTCCCCATGATCGATGCCCTCGAGTTCTCCGACAGCTCCCACAGGACTATGTAGCACTTTGGGATAAAATGACAAAAGATTATGCCATAGTTGGATGCCAAGATGGCCGAGGCCTGAACAATGTGCCGCTGTTCGGTCTTGTTTCTTTCAATATAAATGGGGATAAAGCAAAGCCAGACAAACAGATGAATCAATATGCTGAAGATAATGACGCCAGTCTCGTTGAAATCATGTGGCACTTTTCTACCCTTGAATGCAAGAAAGAAACAAATGAAGGCCAATAGAGCTATGTAACCATGCATCACCACAAAACCTATGATGGAGCCCTCGTCACAGACAACATATATTTTTAGGCCAGTCTGAGGCCACTTTCTATCTGGTCGAGGAGACTCTCCCAGAGTCATCCAGAACAACAGGATGAATCCTTGAGCACCGGTAAGCAGGACTAAATTGATAACAGGCTTGTAGAGCTTTTTAAGCTGGTGCTGCTTGTCCGGATCAAAGGCCAGGAAAGCCAGGAAAGTGCGGTAGGCTTTGACCAGGATGCAGGAGACGCAGAGGGTGAACCCGAGACCGTACAAGATTTGCTGAGCCCTGCACTGGTGCTCGTTCGGCCGGCCCATGAACATGATCACGCTGGCGAAGCTGACCGTCAGCCCCAGGAACATGAAACAAGACATCGTGTTGTCAGCCTTTCTGATGACTGTGGTGTTTCTGTGCACATTGAAAATGATGAAGGAGGTGAACAGTAGAACCAAGCCTATTGCTGTGGCCACTAACAGAGCTATGGGATAACTGCCATCCCAAACCAGATAAATCTCCTGGTAATATTCGCATTCACTTGCTCCCGGAGTAGACCATTTTCCTTTGGGACATTTCAGGCATTCGGGGAAATCTGAAAAGGAAAATGCACTTGTTTTGTCATCAAATTTGAACTAGGAAAAAGCACAAGTCAAACCAAAAATTATTCAGACACCAGATATTATTTTTATTTTTTCTAGTGTGTGCAGGACACTATAGTTAATTTTTGTAAGTGAGGATAGCAAAATAAAGTAAACTGTGACATATTATACCCCAAAATTCAGACACTTTAACCTGACCATGTTTTGCTGAAGTGTTTTTTCTTCTAACAGAAGGATGAACAAAACCAGTGAAATATCAACTGAGTTCTTAGTCATATTTTATTACCATTTTCTAAACTATAGCGAATAAACTGTGATAATGTGAGAAATGTTAAAGGTGATCAGCCCTAACAAGATTTTTTCTGAATTATTGGTATTTGGAAGCAGCTAATATTAGCGCTTGTTACCCATGTCTCTGATTGTGATTTGTTAATGGTGTCATTCAATGGTGAGCAAAAAGCGGAGAAATTCCTGTTTTTGTCTAAGGGTACGTTTACACGACAACGATATGCTTAAAACGGAGAAAACAGACAAAACAATCCCCATTCACATAGATCCGCAGAAATGACTAAAAACGCTGTATTCTGCTGCCAGGCCACTAGATGGCGATTAAACACTATAGACTGAACATGTAATACGCATGTGCATGACGTCATCGTCTTCGAAGATTCCCGTTTCTGTTGTTTACGCGGAGACCATTTTCAAAAACTTGCACTTTGAAACCCGTTTTCAAAACTTAGCGCTTTCAGGCACTCAAAACGCTGTTGTTGGGTAAATGAGCGGCCAACGCATAAAAAGTTTTACGTTTTTGCTTGAAAATGTAGTCATGTAAACAGCCCAAAAGACTACATCCGGATCAGATTCAGAACGATGATTAAATCACAGATGGAGTAGATCGAGTCCATCAACACCCCTAAAGCTTCTCAGTCCTGTAACTCGTCCTGGTCGACATTTTATTCAGTAACATTAGGCAGATTTGATTTATATGCTGTATAATGATGATGATTGCATTATTTTACATGTGCAACAGCAATCTTCTATCACTGTTTCTGCTTCTTCTTCTCCTGTGTTTCGATCAGGAGATTCAGTACTCTTTCAGAAGATGTGTAATAGCGCCCCCTACCGTATAACAGTGAAACACAGACTGGATGAAAATTCCATCAATGGCGGGGAAAGAGTTAAAATAATAGGCTTGTTGGCAAGAAATACCTCTGGGTGTGACATACTGCAGTGAAAAATGCGAATACATTTACTACACATTTTGTCACAACTTTTTGTTTTGACTGATGGGTTCGGCTTAACTCAATAATTTCAATAATAATATTAATAATAATAATACAATCTGAAGACAGTTCCAGTGTTGCTGTGTTCTGCTGTTTGTAGTCAGATACTCTGCATTAAAGATTTCCTAGTGAATCTGTGAATTGATTCTGATTTACCGTATCCATCAGTATATGTTCCTTCAGCACATACAACGCAGTTATAGCAGCAGGGGATCTTGGACTGGTTCTTCGCAGTGCCACGAGGGCAAGGGTCTGAGCACCTGGCCACGGGTAGCTGGAGGACAAAAGAGACACATCTCAGTGATGGTTGTTTTCTTGTGGTGGTGGTCGAGAGAAAAGCAAAAGTAGAGACAGCACTCACGCTCTCATTTATCGACTGGTATTCACTGAGGATCTCCACGTCTCCTTTTTTCAAGAGGAATTTCCCCACAATTTCAATAATTCGTTCATCATATTTTTCCTGCCACATTATGAGGTTGTAACCATCCACAAAGTCACCGTTTTCGTCAAAGAAATATCTAGTGCCATCGAGTGTGAAATTCACACTGTGCATACTTTCCAATAGCTGCAAAAGAGTACAAGTGTTCTTGAGATTAAACAATTGGGAGGAACAAAAACACTGGAGAATATGGTGTGTGATCTTTGTAACACTTTACATTAAGGTTAAATTCATTATCTGTGAACAATAAACAGCATTTATCATTTTTTTTCAACTGAACGTTTTAGATGTAAAATATTCGTTTGAAGTTCCCCTGAGATTTTAAGTTAATATTGCAATGCCATATTCGCATGTACAAGGTTTTCTGATGTTGGTTAATGGTCACATGACTATGGAAGTAAATTAATGACAAATATATTTGAAATAAAAAAGCTTGTTGAATTGCACTAATTGAAAAAAAACTATTGCTTTAACAGTTTTTGCATTTTAATGCACTGTATTTTCAGGGCTTGCATTTTAGGGTCTGAAATTCAACATGTTGTATTTTTAAGCTGTGAAAATTTCAATTCAAGACATTTCAAACACATTTTCATTATTTAAAATTCAGTAATCCACATTCACCATCCAGACTTCACTTCCAAAATATTCAGTCTAGTAAAAATTACAACCTATAATATTCGACAGGCAATGTTCAGTCCATTTTATTTTGCAACCTTTTGTTCACAAAAACGTTGGAAATTATGCAAATGTGTAGCGGTAATGTGGTTCTAGGTTCTAGATCTAGGTTAATGTTGATTTCTACATATACAAATGCATTTTTAATATATAAACACTTGCAACAATTAGCATCAGTTAATGTATTGCGAACGAGCATGAGTTAACAATAAACGTCATGTTAACCAGCTGAACCTCATGGGGAAGTGTTCTCCTCTTATTGTAAGTTCAAAGCGCCATGGGCTTGAGAGATCTCACCTTCCAGGGAGGGAAGTTGTTGTCTCCGGAGCAGGCGGTGTGGTTGCAGTCCAGCAGTGTCCTGAGCCCGTGTGCTATAGCATATATGGCCAACCTCTCCATGTAGGCCTCTCTCAGGTACACTGCGTACAGCACGTCATCTGTGGAGCAGTTCCTGGGCCAAAGCGAGCAGTTCAGTCTCAGCTGCTTGTACTCTTCTATGAAGTCATTTCTTGCTCCTGGCGTCGGCCTGAGGTTTCTCAAGTAGTCTGTAAACCCTGGTATGTTTCCCATGGTAAAGGAAAAGCCAAAGATTTTACCCACTTTGTTTATGTCAGTCATCTTTGTTAAGGGCCGGTAAATGGCCCAGGCGTCGCTCGCGATCCAGACTCTGCTTGTGTTGGTTTGGATCATCTCCTTGAAAAGCTTCTCCACCAGCTGTGGCTTCAGGATGAGCAGCACCACCTTGGCGCGAGACTCTCTAATGCTCTTAGCAGCTTCTTTGATGTACTTCTCCATATCGACGTGGTCCAAGTAGTGCGTTACCGTTTTCTCAAAATCGACACATATGGTTCCAGCTGACTGTTGCACGAAGCTTTGGTAGGCCGCTCTCCCGTAGTCATCATCTCCATACACGACACCGACCCAGTTCCATGAGAAATGAGTCATGAGCTTGACCAGCGCCTGAGCCTGGTAGATGTCACTGGGAATCACACGCATGAAGGAAGGGTACCGCAGTTTGTCGCTCAGGACCGGAGCAGAGGATGCAGTGCTGACCTGTTGGCAGATAAACATCATGCCTTAACACCGGGTCCTAAATAGATGTGATGCTGCAACATGCAATCAACGTCTTTTCCACGTTAATCAGAGTTTAGTCCGATATGAGACAATTCTATTTCAGAAACGGTTTGGTAACTCTTTACAATAAGGTTTAATAAACCTTAACATTAATTAATGCATTAACTAACATGAACTAACAATGAGCAATACATTTGTTACTGTATTTGTTAATCTTTGTTAATGTTCGTTAATAAAAATACAGATTTTAGATGATAATAAAAACTTTTGATTTTAATAATGCATTAGTAAATGTTGAAATTAACATGAACAAAGATTAATAAATGCTGTAAAAGTGCAGTTAATTATTAGTTCATGGTAACTAACTGATGTAGTTAACTGATGTTAACTAATAAACCTTATTGTAAAGTTTAGGTAAAAATTAACGGTTTCTATCCCTGCAACAATGCGGCTGAAACAACATCATGCAAAATATGACAATGATATTCTCATGAACTAATTATGTGCTTTATTTAATGTTAATATAATTTATTGTGAGTTTGAACATTATTTTGTTTGCCCTTTATAGCCATAATGAAACAACACAATTGACCTCAGATCCTGAAAAGAAATAAAAGGAAACAAGAATGTTCAAACTCTGAATAAACAAGTGTATTCTATGACAAAGACTGTTTCAGTCACTCAATATGTGTTTTTAATAATGTTAAAATGGCGTAATATTTATGAGATGCTCTTCCCACATGCTCTTCTGATTGGCTGATTTTGGACTGATTTGGTTGGGAGTGAAGACAAACCCCGCCCACAAGCTCTTATGACTGGCTGATTTTGGACTGATTTGGTTGCGAGTGCAGACAAACCCCGCCCACAAGCTCTTATGATTGGCTGATTTTGGACTGATTTGGTTGGGAGTGAAGACAAACCCCGCCCACAAGCTCTTATGATTGGCTGATTTTGGACTGATTTGGTTGCGAGTGCAGACAAACCCCGCCCACAAGCTCTTATGACTGGCTGATTTTGGACTGATTTGGTTGCGAGTGCAGACAAACCCCGCCCACAAGCTCTTATGATTGGCTGATTTTGGACTGATTTGGTTGGGAGTGAAGACAAACCCCGCCCACAAGCTCTTATGATTGGCTGATTTTGGACTGATTTGGTTGCGAGTGCAGACAAACCCCGCCCACAAGCTCTTATGACTGGCTGATTTTGGACTGATTTGGTTGCGAGTGCAGACAAACCCCGCCCACAAGCTCTTATGATTGGCTGATTTTGGACTGATTTGGTTGGGAGTGAAGACAAACCCCGCCCACAAGCTCTTATGATTGGCTGATTTTGGACTGATTTGGTTGCGAGTGCAGACAAACCCCGCCCACAAGCTCTTATGATTGGCTGATTTTGGACTGATTTGGTTGGGAGTGAAGACAAACCCCGCCCACAAGCTCTTATGATTGGCTGATTTTGGACTGATTTGGTTGCGAGTGCAGACAAACCCCGCCCACAAGCTCTTATGACTGGCTGATTTTGGACTGATTTGGTTGCGAGTGCAGACAAACCCCGCCCACAAGCTCTTATGATTGGCTGATTTTGGACTGATTTGGTTGCGAGTGCAGACAGGCTCCGCCCACAAAGCTCTTCTGTCACAGGAATCTTATCGCATATCGTCAGATTAGGACACGGTGTCATTTCATTTCATTTCACGGTGTCATTTTCATCTGCGTGATTGGGACGTTTGTGTCAGGACGGAAGATTCCTCCGCGCATCTGATTCAAGTTGGTCACACAAATTCAACGGACTAATACCGGGCTAATACCAGGCTAGATCCGGGCTAATATGGTCATACTTCCTGGTTCTGGTAAGAACTCGAGCTGCTGCATTTTGGACCAGCTGTAGTTTGTTTATTAAAGCTGCCGTCGGCAAGATTTTTTTGATCATATTCACTGAAACCGACACTATGCTCCGACAGAACAACATAAATCAGCTGGTTTTAGAAAACCCCCCGCGCTTCTACCTCCACCAGGAGCCTGTTATTTGTTTTGCAAAAATCCACCACTCCTGGTTCTTCTGATCCATTCAGCGCAGGGCTGTGTGAGATCTGACTGTCAATCACAGTTCATGCACACGTCACAGATCCCCCCTCCCCTCTCGTGCACGTTACAATATCGCATGCACAAGCCTGAAGTTCGCAGGTGTGTTGGATTGTATGAAGCGTGATGGCGGAGAGAAAATCTACTAACAAGCTTCCAATTTCTCGGTTAACAACCAGAGCTAGGAGGTCCAAAACAACCAAGGAAAAGAAAATGATGCTTCAATGCTGAAGAGACGGGTGCGTTCACAGAAGATCTGGTGCACATGCACTGACGAGCACGATCTCGATTGGAGGGTGCTCGGTGGTAGTGGGGGAGGGGCATGAGAGTTGTAAACATTCACAATTTTGGCTAAGTCCCCTCAATCTGCCAGACTTGCCGACTGCAGCTTTAAGCGTGCAGGGCAACCACCTATAACAGCATTACAATAATCTAGCCTTGATGGATACTTCCGGTGAACTAATAACCGGACAGAACTTTGTGCATTAAAAACCTTAATTGTATTTTCATTTGCTGCATTAGAACAACGTGTGATGAAAACAAAATAAAAAATATAAATAAAAGAAACTGAAACTCGTTTTTTATGTCCACGAGAAGGTTTGAATATGCGATAAACTAACAGTTTCTTTGTTTTTCCGTTTTTTAAACAAAAACGAAAAAACTAATTATCCAAAGGTACACGGACCCACCTATAACAGCATTACAATAATCTAGCCTTGATGTCATGAACGCATGGACTAATTGTTCTGCATTTGTCAATGAGAGCATATGACATAATTTAGATATATTTTTAAGATGGAAGAATGCAGTTTTACAGATACTGGACACGTGACTTTCAAATGAAAGATTGGAATCAAAGAGCACACACCCACACACACACACACACACACACACACACACACACACACCCAGGTTCCTAACCGACGACGAGGACTTGACAGAGCAGCCATCAAGTGTTAGACAGTATTCTAGATTATTACGTGAGGATGTTTTTTTGTCCAATAATTAGAATCTCTATTTTTTCAGAGTTAAGGCGAGACACGGCAGACAAAAACATCGCTTTTTCATGCTGTGGTCAGTTTTTAGATTTTGGGCTAGTTTACTCCTTCAATATGTGTTCTTTCAAGCTGCTATAAAAAAAAAAACGTTAAAAATATACATTAAGATGTTTATTTTATTACATTTTGTTTACTTGCGGCAGTAAGTTTCTCCCGAATTTACCAAGAAGTTAGCATTCCAATGTGACATGCCGAGTTCCGTCTGTTTACTGAAGTCTGTCAAGACCGGTATCATTGTAAAGCTCTAAGTCTCCTGCACAACGCTATGTAACCCAAATATGTGCATTTCCTTTCTATCAGTAACCAATCATGAATGTCCAAAGGGGGATTTAAAGCTAATGATGAAATCTCATTAAATCTTTAACTGCCGTTTTCTCAAAATGAGTTTTTTGTCATTCTCCAGTACAAACATCTCAGCCTATGTAGCACCTTTGTACAACAAACTTTCCAGTTATACACTTAGCCATATTCTGAAGCTATTTTCAGAGGGATTTGTTAATAAATCTTTCCTGGCCTCATTTATGTGACATTTTAATTAAAAAAAATATGGCGAAAATCGATGTTTTTAAGGCTATGGACAGTATATTTTGATTTCCTAGGAAATTAAAGCATATATCCTGAAATCCCTCTGAATTTTTTTTTCATCTTGTGTGTAAACAAAATGACCTGGCTTTATCATATGTTCAGATCTATCTACCGAAAATATATGCAAAATCGTGCATATTTAATGAGAGTATGCCTAATTTGCATAATTAAACAAATTTCAAAAACTTGTAATACATTTTTTAGATACTTGGGTAAGTAATCAACTGAGGAAGTTTCATGGTGATATCTATTATTTTAAAATTTTACCCTATTCACCTGTAGTGTCTCGCCTTTAAGGGATGGTTCGGAGTAAAATCAACCTAGGGTCCTTTGCACCATGACCTTGAGCCAAACACCCCCCCAGAAGCCTTTTTTCCCTTGGTCGAACATTATTAAAGTTAGAGCTTATTTAGAGATATCAGCTGAATGGTTTAGTGCAGGCGCTAATGGATTCAAGGATGTATCCCGTAAATTACCCCACTAATAATGCCTAGAATGGTACCAAACTTCTAAAGTAGTGGTTCTGTACTCATAAAACGAGGCATTGGAAAGTTTGTTAGTACATCAGGAGTTTATTTAAATAACACTTGCCTGACGGCTCATGCTACCGCTAACCCGGACGTCGAGGTCACTTCCATGATTTGGGAAAAGCACGTAAAAGTCCTGGCAGAAAGCGAAGCATAAGGATCTAGTGCTACGACGCACTTTTCCAGGAATGCACTAATATTTTGTTGGTAGTATCAGTTTGTAACAATTATTAGTTAACACTAAGTTGTCAACACTAAAAATAAAAATAATAATTCGTCGTTACACTACATCCTTATGCATCACTTTCTGCCAGGACTTTTACGTGCTTTTCCCAAATAATGGAAGTGACCTCGACGTCAGGGCGTAAAGAAACATAGAGCTGAGTATCATCAGCATAACAGTGAAAACTAATGCCATGCTTCCTAATGATATCTCCTAAGGGTAGCATGTACAGAGTGAATAGCAACGGTCCTAGTACTGAGCCTTGTGGCACGCCATACTGAACTTGTGATCGATAAGATATCTCTTCATTTACTGCTACAAACTGATAACGGTCAGATAAGTATAATTTAAACCATGCTAATGCAATTCCACTAATGCCAACATAATTTTCGAGTCTATTTAAAAGAATGTTGTGGTCAATTGTATCAAATGCAGCACTAATATCGAGTAACACTAATAGAGAGATACAACCAGGATCGTACAACCACGATGAGAGCAAATCATTTGTGACTCGAATGAGAGCTGTCTCAGTACTATGGTATGGTCTAAATCCTGACTGAAAATCCTCACAGATATAATTTCTTTCTAAAAAGGAACATAGTTGTGAGGATACCGCCTTTTCTAGTATCTTTGACAGAAAAGGTAGATTCGAGATCGGCCTGTAATTGACAAATTCTGTTGGATCAAGTTGCGTTTTTTTAACAAGCGGTTTAATCATACCCAGCTTAAAAGTTTTTGGTATGTATTCTTGTGACAAAGTTACTGAGAGTTTCACTGGTCTGAAAGCAAAACTGACAATTCTGTCATCAGAAGGAGGCTTTATTCAGCTCGGCAAGCTCCTAATACGACTTGTGTGCTACATTACACATTTCCTATAGCCATGTTTGTGTGATGGACAGATTCCATCACAGGTAGAGAGTGGAGAGATTACCTGCGGACACAGGTAGAGTGGAGAGATTACCTGCAGACACAGGTAGAGAGTGGAGAGGTAGAGTGGAGAGATTACCTGCAGACACAGGTAGAGAGTGGAGAGGTAGAGTGGAGAGATTACCTGCGGACACAGGTAGAGAGTGGAGAGGTAGAGTGGAGAGATTACCTGCGGACACAGGTAGAGAGTGGAGAGGTAGAGTGGAGAGATTACCTGCGGACACAGGTAGAGAGTGGAGAGGTAGAGTGGAGAGATTACCTGCGGACACAGGTAGAGTGGAGAGATTACCTGCAGATACAGGTAGAGAGTGGAGAGGTAGAGTGGAGAGATTACCTGCGGACACAGGTAGAGTGGAGAGATTACCTGCGGACACAGGTAGAGAGTGGAGAGGTAGAGTGGAGAGATTACCTGCGGACACAGGTAGAGAGTGGAGAGGTAGAGTGGAGAGATTACTTGCGGACACAGGTAGAGTGGAGAGATTACCTGCGGACACAGGTAGAGAGTGGAGAGGTAGAGTGGAGAGATTACCTGCGGACACAGGTAGAGAGTGGAGAGGTAGAGTGGAGAGATTACCTGCAGACACAGGTAGAGAGTGGAGAGGTAGAGTGGAGAGATTACCTGCGGACACAGGTAGAGAGTGGAGAGGTAGAGTGGAGAGATTACCTGCAGACACAGGTAGAGAGTGGAGAAGTAGAGTGGAGAGATTACCTGCGGACACAGGTAGAGAGTGGAGAGATTACCTGCGGACACAGGTAGAGTGGAGAGATTACCTGCAGACACAGGTAGAGAGTGAGGAGATTACCTGCGGACACAGGTAGAGGCTGAGGAGCTTGGCGATGGCGATGGACAGCTCAGAGTACCTCTCTCCCAGAAGAACTTTCACTGGAGCACGGAAGTCGGAGTAGTCTGAGAGCGCTGGCAGTGACCCGTTAACGGCCAGCAGATGCTCCACACAGTGCAGAGCTTTGGTGGGAGAAGCACACGAATCACACACTTCATATCCCAGCTTAATCCCCGGAAGTAACGAAGAGTTGTTGATTTCTTCGATTGTGTAGATGGCACCCAGCGATTGTAGAAATGGGATCAGATCAAAACTGGAAATATAGAGAAAGACACTTCTTAGTATTCATTTCTTAGCTGACTAGCTGTATGATTATTTGTTATTAAAAGATTAGTTCACTTCAGAATTCAAATTTCCTGATAATTTACTCTCCCCCACGTTATCCAAGATGTTCATATCTTTCTTTCTTCAGTCAAAAAGAAATGAAGGTTTTTGAGGAAAACATTCCAGGATTTTTCTCCATATAGTGGACTTCAATGGGGTCCAACTGGTTGAAGGTCCAAATTGCAGTTTCAGAGCAGCTTCAAAGGCTCTACAATACATGATCCCAGCCGAGGAATAAAAGTCTTATCTAAACAAACCATCGCTCATTTTATAGAAAAACTCCATCTCATTTTCTCCTCCAACCTCAAAATCGTCCGACATCATTGTTTTACCTTTTTTTTTTTTTTGTAAATGCATTTTACTTAGTTTTTGCACATTCACTTTATAAACACTCGGTCTGTACTTCTGCCTATGTCTCACGCATGACCTTTCAACATGATTACGTAATGCGTGGCGCATCACAGCTAGTGCAAGACGAGCATATGCGGTTAAAAAGTATATAAATGTTTTAGGGTTGTGCCGATAGATGATAGTATCGTGTATCGACAATAGAGATGTCACTGATGGCTGATGCCTTTGACGATATCAATACAATAATTAGCTCATTTTCCCATTAATTTATTAATTATTATTATTATTATTATTATTATAAGGCTAGTATTGTTATTAAATTAATACAAGGACCTACAATTAATTTGCCTTGCCTAAATTCATAACAACATCACCACATAATCACACTTGCAAAATCACAAGCACACACTTATGAGGACTCCTCAAAGAATCTTTTTTTTTAAACAGACTACAAAACTACATCCCACATCAAAATTGAATTGCAAGGTTATCTAAGTATTCACAAATCGTCAAGAGTGCTTGTTAACAGACGCATCTTTCTTATACAGTTTGTTTGAGGTAGAGTGGAGAGATTACTTGCGGACACAGATAGAGAGTGGAGAGGTAGAGTGGAGAGATTACCTGCAGACACAGGTAGAGTGGAGAGATATAGTGGAGAGATTACCTGCGGACACAGGTAGAATGGAGAGATTACCTGCAGACACAGGTAGAGTGGAGAGATTACCTGCAGACACAGGTAGAGTGGAGAGATATAGTGGAGAGATTACCTGCGGACACAGGTAGAATGGAGAGATTACCTGCAGACACAGGTAGAGTGGAGAGATTACTTGCGGAAACAGGTAGAATGGAGAGATTACCTGCAGACACAGGTAGAATGGAGAGATTACCTGCGGACACAGGTCGAGTGGAGAGATTACCTGCGGACACAGGTAGAGTGGAAAGATTACCTGCGGACACAGGTAGAGTGGAAAGATTACCTGCGGACACAGGTAGAGTGTGGAGAGATTAGCCCTAGCCCCGCCCCCTTTCTCGAATCCAAGAAGAAGCGGGAGTCATGTCTGGAGTTAAGTCGTCCCTGAAAACCAGCCATGAGAAATGTATAATTTTATAAAACTACAAATAAGGTTGTACTATATCGTCTACCAGCGGTCACGGGACCTTCATGCTGCTGACACCACTGCCTTTTCCAGGCAACAGCGGCGCACAGAGAGCCGGGGATAAGAGTAGGTGGGCGTGTGTCAGGTAACGCTATGTGCCGTGCACCGGAACATATAAGGTAAGGTAAGGTAAGGTAATTTATTTATAAAGCACAATCAAAAACAACGGGTAGTTGACCAATGTGCTGTACAATTTGTAGAAACATGCAAAGAGCGAATGTACAAAACATTTATACAGTGTAATACATATATCTAACTAGTCTCACAAAGCAAACAAGCTACTAACATATCAGCAATTAGAGTTAGACAGAAAAGCCAGAGAAAAAAGATGAGTGTTTAAAAGAGATTTAAAAGATACCACTGTGGAGGCAGTTCTAATATGCAAAGGCAAACTATTCCAGAGTCAACACTGAAAAAGAACGATCACCCCAAAATTTGCGTCTAGACCTTGGGACAATTAAGAGTTTCTGGTCAGAAGACCTAAGTGATCTTGATGGTGAGTATATCTACAACAAATCTGAGAGATAGGGTGGTGCCATACTATTTAGAGATTTAAAAACAAACAACAAAATCTTAAAATCAATCCTGTAACAGATTGGCAACTATAAATAGAGTTTATAGTACTAAATAGTACTCAAGGTCTATGACAGTTTCTCTCAATAATATCGGAGAAATACTGTGCCTTCGCTGCTCTAACAGCACCTTGATATGTCTGCAAAGAGTCCCTAAATATATCATAGGACACTTGGAGTCTATCCTTCTGCCATTTACGCTCTGCTCTCCTGCAGATTTGTCTGAGTGCGCGTGTAGTGTCATTTATCCAAGGCTCTACCTTAGTTTTTACACGCCTCACCTTTAAGGGTGCAACATCATCTAAAATAGTTGTGCATACAGAATTAAAAGAAAAGAGCAAAGACTCAGGGTCTGAATAGGATAAAGGATGAACATCAACCACATTATAATTGTTCGCAAATATCGTAGTGAACTCATTAATGACTCATAAACACAGACATATCACCGAAAGTATGATAATAACATGAAAACACATCATTCACTCTAGTCTCAGTGGTTTCCGTGACTTTCAAACATGAATGTGAACATTCCATCCAGCAGCGAATCCAAGCGTTTGTGGGAGGAGAGACAAAAGGCTCTCAGAAAAGTGTGGGAAAATCAACCCAACTCTTTTTTTTGGTAACACTATTAAATTAGTGTTTAATAGACACATATAAACGGTACAAAAAGTTTAAGTGTCACCATATGGGACATTTAAGTATAAACCGATCGACTCAGCTAGATTTTTGCCCCTTACTGATTTCTCCTGGCATGTAAAACACATGAACCCGCGTTCTTTGGGTTTATTGACGTGTACATATGTAATAGGCTAATGACAGGAAAGCGTCCTTACTGTGAATTTAAGTGCATCCAAACAGACATAAAACTGGTAGGAGAACATAAATCACAAACTCAGACTCTTTCTTGACCAAAGAAATGATAAAAACGTGTTCTCATCTCGTGCAGAAGTAGTCAAAATGAATTAGTCGAAATAGTCGATCTCTCAGGATGACTATAGGACAATATGAAAATGGAGCATATAACCCAACACTAAAATATTTATTTTTGGTATAAAAGGGCCAATGGTTTGTCTAGATAAGACTCTTATTCCTCGGCTGGATCGTGTCGAGAATTTGAAGCTGCACTGAAACTCACATTTGGACCTTCGACCCGCTGGACCCCATTGAAGTCACTAAATGGAGAAAAATCCTGGAGTGTTTTCCTCAAAAACCTTAATTCCTTTTCGACTGAAGAAAGAAACACATGAACATCTTGGATGACGTGGGACAGAGTAAATCATCAGGAGGTTTTAATTCTGAAGTGAACTAATCCTTTAAATATAATAATACTACATGGAACCCACAACTATTAAAAAACAAAAATGCATTGTCCCTGTGTTTTACTGTAATTCTCAGATGATAACAAGTGAGATTTCAAAGAACTGAACTTGTAAACACTTAGTAAATATGTGAGTGCTGTGTTTGTGTGGTGGTTCACAGGTGTGGATACTCACTCGGTGCAGACGAAGGGCTGAGGTCTGGTTCTCTTGTGGAGGTTGATCACTTTAGAGTGGATGGAGCTCAGGATGCCGATGTTGACATCTCCTTCCATGTACGCTCCGCACAGGGAGCTGGGAATATCACAGTGGACCCAGAGACCCGAGCTCAGCATCAGCAGGGCCAGCACACGCAGATCCAGGCGGGACAGCATCGTGAAAGAACATGAGCACACACATCAAATCAAGCATCTATTTATTGTAAACTGGTTCTGCTTTTTGGGTGACGTGAGTCGGAGGACTGGCAGTGTCTGAACAATACATGTTTTTCAGAGAAATCCACCTGCTCCGGCACATTTCTGCGGATCTGGAGGAATGTGGAGTTTACAGTAACATTTGTTTACATTTGGTAGACCGGAGAGATTTCAGGATCTGGTTCAGCGGGTCTGTGATCAATCCACCGTCAAACCTGACCAAAGAAACATTTCTGATGAAAGGGGGATCGGGGAAATGACAAATCAACCAACTGAAGTTATAGCTATAAAGTAAAAGAAGTGGTGAGAGTAAAATGTAAAGAGGTTTGAGGCACACACACACACACACACACACACACAGAGTGTATGGTGTAATACAGTATAATGTCCGACATCTTGACCTTTCATGCCATTGAATGTCTCCTGTATAGTGAGATGTTTTATCTGCTAAACCAGTGATGATGAAGAATGATGAAGAAGTGGACTCATGTGTTACACATTATCGACCCCAACCTGACACTTTAATAATGATAAATGTACATCACTGCTCACATGGTGCTTAACTCAGGTCATTATGGTGCCTTACGTGAGTTTACAGCGACAGAAGGAGATTTCCAATGACAGATTTATCTCATATATGTCAATATGATATTATACTGAGGGAACCTGAACCCAGTTATGCTGTACATACAGTATTAAACATCTCAACATGAAACTCTGAATATGAAAACACAATAAAAGAATATTAAGACAGACACCTGAAAAACGTTTCACAACTTGTGTCCATCTTCTGTGTATTTATCAAAAGATTCAAGTTGGGAACATTATGATCTTTATGATGGATTTGATTTCAAAAGATATATTTTACAAATCTATTTCAAAACTGTATTTTCTCATTAATATTCTCATGAACTTATAGTACAGTAATAAAACCATTAATATTTCAGATGGAGACTTTGTGTTCTCTGGCTTCAGAATAGGGATTTTTTTTCTTCAGGTTCTTTAAAACCAGAAACAGAGAATGTAGTAAAACGGGATGAACGTGATTCTTCAGTAAACACTGAGTGTAAGATAAAACCAAAAGTAGAGGAGTCGAGCCACAGGCGTGACCTCTGATTACTTTCTTATCGTTATCTTTATCTTGCCTCCAGTCAGGACTGTGCCAAAAAAACACTTTCACTCTATTTGACAAATTAATTTTGTGAAATATACATATCTTTATTATACAACAAACATGTCTTTGTGCAGGTACAGTGAAAAGGCTTGAGATGCAGCGCGGCATCACACACTCACACACACAGATAAACACACAATAATGATACGCAACTCAAACATGACATGCAGAGACACAAAATGTGTGTGTGTGTGTGTGTGTGTGTGTGTGTGTGTGTGAGAGAGAGAGTGTGTGTGTGTTTAAGTGTGTGTGTGTGTGTGTGTGTGCACTTTGATTTAGTGTTTTGTAAGTAATCAGCAATATTTTAAAATTGATGCGATGTTTAATAGGGAGCCAATGCAGTGTTGACAGAACTGGGCTAATATGGTCATACTTCCTGGTTCTGGTAAGAACTCAAGCTGCTGCGTTTTGGACCAGCTGTAGTTTGTTTATTAAGCGTGCAGGGCAACCACCCAGTAGAGCATTACAGTAATCTAGCCTTGATGTCATGAACGCATGAACTAACTGTTCCGCATTTGTCAATGAGAGCATATGACGTAATTTAGATATATTTTTAAGATGGAAAAATGCGGTTTTACATATACTAGACATGTGACTTTCAAATGAAAGATTGGTATCAAAGAGCACACACACACACACACACACACATACCCAGGTTCCTAACCGACGACAAAGACTTAACAGAGCAGCCATCAAGTGTTAGACAGTATTCTAGGTTATTACGTGAGGACGTTCTCATAACAGTGAAAACTAATTCCATGTTTCCTAATGATATCTCCTAAGGGTAGCATGTACAGAGTGAACAGCAGCGGTCCTAGTACTGAGCCTTGTGGTACACCATACTGAACTTGTGATCGATAAGACATCTCTTCATTTACTGCTACAAACTGATAACGGTCAGATAAGTATGATTTAAACCATGCTAATGCAATTCCACTAATGCCAACATAATTTTCGAGTCTATTTAAAAGAATTTTGTGGTCAATAGTCAAGTCAAGTCAAGTATATTTGTATAGCGCTTTTCACAATACAGATTGTATCAAAGCAGCTTCACAATTTTAAATTAAAATTATACAACAAGGTTTGTTTCTAATGGAATTTATTGATTGATAAAATCAAATTAAATATCCCCAAAATATCCCCAACTGAGCAAGCCAAAGGCAACAGTGGCAAGGAACCGAAAAACTCCATCAAGTGACCCAATGGAGAAAAAAAAACCCTTGGGAGAACCCAGGCTCAGTCGGGGCCAGTTCTCCTCTGGCATTTATGAACTAGAGGCCGGATTGTAGTTTGAACTGTAAGATTAAAAATATTATATGAATGCCTGGCTGAAGAGATGCTACTTTAATCTAGCTTTAAACTGGGAGAGCGAGTCTGAGCAACGAACAGTATCAGGAAGACTATTCCAGAGTTTTGGAGCTAAATGTGAAAATGCACTCCCTCCTTTGGTGGATCTGGATATCCTAGGTATGACCAAAAGCCTTGAATTTAGTGATCTTAAAGAGCGCGGTGGATTATAGTGCGATAGAAGATCCGTTAAATAGACTGGAGCTAAGCCGTTTAGGGCTTTATAAGTCAGTAGCAATACCTTGTAATTAATACGGAACTTTATAGGTAACCAATGCAGTGATGATAAAATCGGTGTTATATGATCATATTTTCTTGATCTAGTAAGAACTCTAGCGGCGGCATTTTGGACTAACTGTAGCTTGTTTATTGAGGATGCAGGACAACCAGCTAATAAAGCATTACAGTAATCTAGTCTCGAGGTCATGAATGCATGAACTAACTTTTCTGCATCAGAAAATGTTATGATCGATTTTTCTCCATTTAAATAGACAAAATGGTAGCGATCAGATAGGTATGATTTGAACCAGCTTAATGCTTGTCCTTGAACACCAGTATAATTTTGTAGTCGATCTAAGAGTATTGTGTGATCTATAGTGTCGAACGCAGCACTAAGATCAAGTAAAACTAGTATTGAGATACAGCCTTGGTCAGAAGCTAAAAGTAAATCATTTGTGATTTTAACGAGCGCAGTTTCAGTGCTATGGTGCGGCCTGAATCCAGACTGAAACTTTTCGTAGATGTCATTTTCTTGCAAGAAAGAGCCCAGTTGAGCGGACACCACCTTTTCTAATATTTTAGACATAAATGGAAGATTTGAAATGGGTCTATAATTTGCTAGGTTATTATGATCTAATTGTGGTTTCTTAATGAGTGGTTTTATAACTGCCAGTTTAAATGTTCTTGGAACATGACCTAAAGATAAAGACGAGTTAATAATATTGAGGAGAGGCTCTTCCACTTCAGGTAACACTTGTTTCAGTAGTTTAGTGGGTATAGGATCTAATAAACATGTTGTTGTTTTAGATGAAGTGATAAGTTTATTTAACTCTTTTTGTTCTATAGTTGTAAAGCACTGTAATTGTTCTTGCGGGGTGATAATTGAGGCTGAATTATAAGGCGCAATTAAAGATTGAACGTTTACAATTGTGGTTCTGATGCTTTCTATTTTCTCAGTGAAGAAGTTCATGAAATCATTACTACTGAACTGTAACGGGATATTTTGTTCGGGTGACGTCTGTTTATTTGTTAGTCTAGCCACGGTGTTAAATAAAAACCTTTTATTATTTTGCTTATTTTCTATTAGTTTGCGGAGGTGCTCAGCCCTGGCCGCTTTTAGGGCCTTTTTATAACGTGACATACTGTCTTTCCACGCGATTCTAAAGACCTCTAAATTAGTTTGTTTCCATTTACGCTCTAAAATACGGGTTTCTCTCTTTAGAACATGCGTAGTATTGTTGTACCATGGTGCTTTACTTTTCTCTCTGACCTTTTTTAATTTAATGGGTGCAACAATATCCAGTGTTCCAGAGAGAATAGTGCTCATAGTGCTAGTTAGTTCTTCTAGTTCATCTGTTTGTTTGGGTTCAGGCAGCAGCTGAGACAGATTAGATAAGCAATTTGAGAAATTATCTATGGTGGATGGAAGGATTGTTCTGCCTGGTTGATAACGCGGCGCCGCATGACATATTACAGCAGTACGTAATATACAAGTTACCATGTAATGGTCAGTGACATCATCACTTTGTGGAATGATATCTATATCGGTTGGATCGGTTCCATGTGATATAATTAAATCGAGTGTATGATTAACCCCCAATTTCCACCGGCTGCGTTACGGCTCCGGCACGGCGGCGGAGTCAATAGGTTTCCATTAAAGTCAATGAGTGTATTTCCACTGAATGCGGTACAGCTGCGTTCCGACTCCGGCGATCCGCAGCCCTCCGGAGCAGATACGCAGAGCTTCTATTTTTGCCGGATGCCGGAGAGCTCCGCAGCAATTCAGCAGTTATATCGCGCGATCATACGTGAATTTGCGAGATCTCGTGGGTCCTTGTGACTTCAGCTGTCAGTCATGACCGCAGCCGTTCCGCAACAAATACGGACCTGGTGGGTATTGACGGACGACGGAACACGGAGCTGTCACGCAGCGGAGCCGTTTCGCAGCCGTTACGCATCTGGTGGAAATTGGGGGTTAGACGATGAGTTGGTCCAGTGACGTTTTGCTTGACCCCAAATGAATTTAATAAATCTGTAAACGCAGCCCCTAACGCATCATTTGGATTATCTACGTGTATGTTAAAATCTCCAACAATTAATGCTTTATCGACATTGACCAATAGGTCTGAGAGAAAATCTGCAAACTCTTTTAGGAAATCAGCGTAAGGCCCAGGCGGTCTATATACGGTAGCCAAGGCTAGAGATAATAGGGATGTTTTTCGAACATCTAAGAGCGTAACATTTAGTACAAGTACTTCAAACGAAATAAACTTATAACCCGTTTTCTGAGTAACATTGAGAATATCTCTATAGATTGTTGCAACACCGCCGCCACGACCAATCAGACGGGGCTCATGCTTATAACAGTATCCAGATGGAGTAGACTCATTTAGACCGAAATAATCATTTGGTTTAAGCCAGGTTTCAGTAAGGCAAAGTACATCGAAGCTATTATCTGTGACTATTTCATTTACAATAACTGCCTTAGGTGTGAGTGATCTAATGTTTAGAAGACCTAGCTTTAGAAATTGTTTTTGTTTACTAATAGTAACATTTTCTGTTTTAATAACAATTAGATTTTTCCTAGATCCTGCAGTAGATTTATTATTTGATCTCACTAAACGAGGAATAGACACGGTTTCTATGCAATGTTCTACACTAGTATTTATATCAGTTAAATTGGTGCAGCAGAGACTATGATTTGGACTTTTGGTTACTAGTCAAAAGGTATTTAACAATAGTGTCAAATGCAGCACTAAGATCGAGTGACACTAATAGCGAGATACAACCACGATCGGATGATAAGGGCAAATCATTTGTGACTCTAATGAGAGCAGTCTCGGTACTATGGTACGGTCTAAATCCTGACTGGAAATCCTCACAGATATCATTTTTTTTCTAAAAAGGAACACAGTTGTGAAGATACCGCCTTTTCTAGTATCTTTGACAGAAAAGGTAGATTCGAGATCGGCCTGTAATTGACTAATTCTGTACGATCAAGTTGCGTTTTTTAAAACAAGCGGTTTAATCATAGCCAGCTTAAAGGTTTTTGGTACGTATCCTAGAGACAAAGACGAATTAATGATATTAAGAAGAGGATCTATGACCTCTGGGATCATCTCTTTCAGTAGCTTAGTCGGTATAGGGTCTAACATACATGTTGTCGATTTAGATGAATTAATGAGTTTAACGAATTCTTCCTCTCCTATAGCAATGAACGAAGCAATTTTTTCCTTGGGGAGACTAAAATGCACTCCCTGATGCGATACTGTAGTAGACGGTTGCATAGTTATAATTTTCTCCCTGATATTATCAATCTTATAAGTGAAGAAGTTCATAAAGTCATTACTGCTGTGCTGCTTGGAAACTTCTGGGCTTGAAGCTTTATTTTTCGTTAGTTTAGCCACTGTTTCAAATAAATACCTAGGGTTTTGTTTATTTTCTTCTAATAGGGTTGAAAAATAAGCAGATCTAGCAGCTTTTAAGGCCTCTCTGTATGCAATCGAGCTCTCTTTCCATGAAATGTGAAATACCTCTAGTTTTGTTTTCTTCCAGTTGCGCTCCATTTTTATGGCTGCTCTCTTAAGGGACCGAGTGTGCTCGTTGTACCAAGGCGTTGGACTATTATCTTTAATCTTCTTTAAGCGCAACGGAGCAACTGTGTCTAAAGTGCTGGAAAAGAGAGAGTTAAAAGTTTCTGTTGCAATATTGGGTTCTTCTAAGCTATCCGGGATGCTGAGATGATGAAACTGATCAGGAAGATTATTAATAAAGCAATCTTTAGTGGCAGAAGTGATAGGTCTAACATATTTATAACACAGAGTCGGCTTTGCGGCCTTGGCTAAATGTTTTTTACATGAGACTAGATAATGACTAGATCACCTGCTCTCGTCCTCACTCTGGAAGAGTACAGGTCCTGGAGGGTGGGCAGGGGGGCAACCAATAATCCTCTCCGCAGTCCGGACTTGGACTTCCAAGTGAAAACCAATATGAAAACATATTGGTTTATGTAAAGTTGTCATAACAAAGACATCTCAAACAATGTCATATTTGCATAAAAATGTCATAATTGAGCGAGTGACACTTAATGACAGTTGTCATAAACATGCATAAAACCTCCTTCGTATTCATGACGTGTCATGCCATGATTATGAAGCTGTCATGTCAGTCTTATGCACACCCCTTCAAGTAAAGTGTTACCACATTATTTTTTAGCATTCTTTGAAAGCCTCTTTTGAACCTTCTATTCATCAAAGAATCCTGGGGGAAAGTGAGCATATTCAGCATAAGATAATTATTATTATTTATTTTTTACATATTACATACGTTTTATTACATACAAAACATGACATGGCAGACATTGGTATGATGTAAGCAACACAGCTACAACTAATAAAATTGATAACATGTGTGTGAATTATCAAGAACTGGCAATAGTCAATCGTATTGGTGGCACAGAGGGGGCCGGCCCTGATCATGAGCATTGTAATGTTTTAAGTGGATGTCATAACATGTCAGCAGACCTGACCAGACCTATGAAACCATAGGATCGTACCGTCATGCTGGCGAGAGCTGTAGAAAAATACAAACCGGAAGACAGAAGAGAAAAGCTCAACCAACAGTCCAGCATATATTTATATAGAGATATTGTCACAGTGTCTGGTTTGTGTTTCCCCGGGTGTCCACTAGAGGTCTCTCTCCCTTACTGTCACCATTCATTCTGGAACTGCATTTCCCACGATCCTTTGTCTGTTCTCATCACTCATCATTGCACGCAGCTGTTTCTCATTACATTGTTTAGTTTCTGTGTATTTATACCCTGTCTGGTTAGTGTTTGTCACAGAGTCCTTATGGTTTGTCACTACACTTCTGATGTCTGTTTCCTGGTTTGTTCTTGTTTTGTTTATTGTTTTGGACTGCTTATTTGGATTTTGACCCCTGCCTGGATACTACGATTTTGGATTACACTTAAATAAACATACTGCTACTGGATCTTCCTGTTTCCCGTGTGTGTCCGTGACAGATATACAGGCATCTAGTGGCTACAAACTGGTATTACAGATAGTTTACCTTTACTTCTTTCCAACAGACTATGGTCATATTCACACATCACTGCAGTTTTTAAACAAAAAACATATTTTTTATGATCTTTTTCAGTTAACTATCCTTTTTACTTAATTTTGTTGATTTCATTTTTATAAATAAAAATCAAGCCACATGCTAAGATGGCTTTGTGACCAATCTAAATTCTGCATAAATATGCAATGCTGCATAAAAGGCAGAAAACATAATGTCTGCTCTGACCCGTGCAAAATGGTTTATAAAGCCCACACTTTATTCATAAACTGGCAGCCTGTCTATAATAATGAAAGCACCACCCTAGTAACATTTTACATTGTTTTCTAGATATTGGTGTTTAGTTTTTGCCTTTTGCTGCCCATCTTGATGACGCTCCTTGGTACTGTATCTCAAAGGGTCCTTCCAGGTTACAGAAATGGACAAATAAATACACAGTTACATCACTTACACGCCCAATTAAAGACTGCTACTGGTTCTTTTGCCTTGTCACATTCTGGGCGTTCATCCTGTTCATCCTGTGTTTGTGTGTTCCTGGAGGTGTTCCTCAACACACTGTCAGCTTATGAGAGTTTCTAATTACATTTACTTGACTTCAGCTTGTTTCTTTTTGTGTCTTCATTGCTTGGTTTGTAAATTGAAAGAATTGCAACCAATAAATACATTTGAATTATTATTATTATTATTATTATTATTATTATTTTATTTTTTGTTGCTACTTCTAATTGAAAGCAAATATTGTTAGTGCACTGAACTTGAAATGTATTTACATGGCTATAATAATAATAATAATAATAATAATAATAATAACAACAACAATAACACTGGTTAATGCAACAATTAGTATTTGTGTAAACCAATTTATTGGTTAAAACTACTAACACAACAACATAACACAGCAATAGGTCAGTGATATTCACACATCACTGGGATCGCTTCTGGGTCATTTTTAACACAGCTTTTTAAAACTAGGCATTTAATTTAGCTATGTTTACTAATTTATCGCAAAAATGTTTTTACGCTCGCATGAGGAGGTTTTTCAGGCAATTCGAAAGAGAAATATTTTGCAAAACTGCAATGGAAACAGTTTTTGCACATTTACAGTCACCTGACGTAGATGACGCGGTGTGTTCGGACAGAAGACGAGACAGCGTTCTTTATTAAATTCATATAAGACAAATGAATTACAGGAATAATGGATTCTAAACCTCAAATAAATCAAGCCACAATCAAGACCTGGAAGCAGATATGAGTCTTTATAATCACAGGGAAGACTCTGTCTGCTTTCAGTAAGATGACCAGACAGATAGATCAGAGCCAGACTGAAATAAAGTTCGAAAAAGATAATGATCGACAAAAACTTTTGTAAATTGAGTTTGTGTTCTCCATCAAAAATTATTTTACATAAAATTTTCTCGCAGGTTGCAAGGTTCATGATCCAGCAAGAGGCCCTGGAAGTGGAAGTTCTCCTATGGGTCAGAGCGTTCATAACCAACGTATCGAGAGACTCTGGGCTGAACAGAGTTCTGACTTATCACTACAAAGATCTATTTCAGTTTTTGGAGCAACATTCACTGCTCAATTCCACTTCTGCTGTAGATATCCATGCATTACGTATATCTGCCAAAAATAAACAAAGCAGTGAATGAGTTTGTCAATCAGTGGAATCACCATGCACCAAGCGAACCTGGACGCCGCTTCGGATGTGGACGTCTGGTGTCCTGCAGCACACTGCATGTTCATGACACAACCCATGGAAGAGACTTTCTCAAACTCCAGTCCAGCTGACAGATGACCAAGAAGCGTACTTAAGAGAGAGCGTTGATCTGATGGAAGATGATGGTATTGCAAATGCTCTTAATTTGAGTTTCTAGAAATAGGTGATACATTGTTTAATTCATTTAATTTGGCTAAATGTTTTGTAATCTGTAGCAGTGAGTGAAAAGAAAATGCTTCAGGTTTATGATTTGGTGTTTTCAGCTGTGTAAACTAGTTGTGAATTATGAGTAACGATAAAATGCCTAACGGCAATGCTGCTAAACATTTGCTTTAATGAAAAACAAATGGATGTTTCTATTGACAATCCAAACAATGTAAATCAATTTTTCAACAGATTTTGTTCAAAACTTAAAATCAGCGATATTAACATGACCGATAACGTGATCAATGAAAACACTGGAAAAATTGGTCTTACAGACTGTACAGTTGGGTAAGCGACAAATAAAACTAGTACATCTGTCAACCATTTTAAAATAAGTCAACCACATCTGTGAGATGTTTCATTTGTAAGCATGCTCTAAGGGGAAACAAATACCCATATGTCTCAAAATGTGTAAAACACAATACCAAAATGATGGGTGTTGTACTACCTTGAAAGTCAAAACGGTTTTCTTCACAATCGACTCTATCGGCGAGATTGTAAAACAACTATTTGAAGAAAACAGAAGATGTGGGGTTAGATACAGTAACATGCAAAACCAAAACCAGGGGAATTCCTGATACCAAAACACATTTTCTCACAGAACGACTCGTAGGTTTTAGGGAATGTAGGGAGTCGTGTTATATTCTCTCAGGTGCCAGCGGAAGGGTACAGTCCTCAAGAAAGCACATGGATGGTTCGGGTTGGAACAAGTGCTGGAACATAATTTGTTCTAATAGTGAACACTAGAATATGCTCTAGCGACACACATGCCAGTGACACTGTTGAGGTAATGCACAATGTTTCAATAGTATATATGGTACATTATTTAATGTAGATCTGCGAGTATAAAAGTAAACTAAATATAATATATTATACATGGAATACTTACTCTGGCAATCTTGCAACTGTTCTGCATTCCATGTTGTGCAGAGTACAAGTACAAAGACAACGAAATGCAGTTTGTGTCTAACCAGAAGTGCAAAAAAGAGCAGATAAGTGCAATGTAAAAAAAAAAAAAAAAAAATTATATATATATATATATATATATATATATATATATATGGCTATGTTATATGAGCAATGTATGACCAATATGTACAGATATGTGCAATGTAGTAGCAGCAACAATATAATAGTAGTAAGAATAATACAGATATATGCAGTGTATTAACAGAATATATTATAAGAAAAACAGAATAAATATGGATATTCAGTATGAACCATATAGACAGATATGTACAGTATGTACAGCTATGTGCAGTGTGGTAACAGTACTAATATAGATATAGATAATAGATCATAATATAGATATAGATCATATATAATATAGCATAGCACTACATCCGAAAATATTCAAATATAATGTTCAAATTCTTGTCTTTTTCTTTTATTTCCACCACATAAACACACAGACAGTCAGATGCCTGCTGGTCTAGGTGTGGGTCAGCAGTCGGATCAGGAACTGTGGTCGTCCACTGTCCAACACGGGCCGTTCTCCTAGTGGCAGGTCCAGTCTGCAGACAAAATGCATGAAAATGGCGGTAGCTGGAAAATCTATGAAAAAGATCAGATTAACCGAACAGCACGAGCAGCACAACAGCAACCATCTTTCAAAATGTCTCCCATGAAGTAGTGCATGATGTCACATACATTACATGTGTGCTTCATCTTTAGCTGCCACTGTTCGTCTGACTGTTTGTACTGTACTGTACTGTATTTTATTTTATTTTTCTAAACTGTTTTAATTATTCTTATTTCTTTTTCTTATTTTAATTTCTTCTATGTAAAGCACTTTGAATTGCCATTGTGTATGAAATGTGCTATATAAATAAACTTGCCTTGCCTTGCCTTGCCTTGCCTTGCCTTGCCTTAGCATCCTCTTTGAGAAGCGTTATACAGTCCTACTTGGAAGTTTGGGAACCTCTAGGTATTATTTGGTTTCTGCTAAATGGGTTACTAACTGGAATCTGATCTTCATGTTTCTCACCACCAGTATGACCTTTAAATAACTAATGAGACATGTCTTTTGTTTCAGACTGTTCTCCTTGGAATGGTCGGAGGCATGACTCTTAAAGACACCGTGGGGCGCGTCCTGAAAAGAGCAATGAACACCTCGCTGGCGAGACTCATTAACTGGAGTGGGGCCGACCGAAAGCCTGCATTCACAGGGCTCATATGAAAAGTGTGGCTCTGGGTGAGTGTCAGTGCTGGTAACTGCACTGTGGGGACATCCCAGGGCTCTACAGTGCAAACCTTTATTTTTTTTACTGCGTGCGACAGTGAAAAAGTATTTAGGAGCACCAGTGCGACTGACCCGACCAGGTTCTGTGGGTGCACCCTCAGTTGAAACTAATAACAGCATATTGGCCAAACGCGCCAGTGTGTATTTGTTTGCACAGGAGAGCGTGGAGAGAGAGAGGAGAGAGAGCGTGGAGAGAGAGCGTGGAGAGAGAGAGCGTGGAGAGAGAGCGTGGAGAGAGAGAGGAGAGAGAGAGAGGAGAGAGAGCGTGGAGAGAGAGCGTGGTTTTTGCAGGCAATCACAGACATATCTGTTGATTTCTTGAGACAAAATGGCCAATCAGAGGCATTTTAGTTCTAATCCACTCACCGCTCAAAACGCTGGAGTTTGTTCAGAGTTATGCAAGCTCGCGAATTCTCTCATTACATCAAACAAAGTACAGACACGATGTAAATAAGAGATTAATTGTGCAGTGATATATATAGAGGCACTTATAATTCAAAACAAAATCACAGCTAAACAGTTGCGCATCTCTGAGCAAACGTGTTTCGTTTATGAATGAATACATTTTCAAACGAATCTAGTGACTCAATGATTCAATGACCCATTCATAAAGACAGTCGCTTGCTTTGTCACTGAATCATTCAATCGATTTGTTTAAACTGCTGATTCATTCGGGAACAAAGACTTGCTGCCCCCTACTGGTGGTTTTAGTTTAATTTTAAAGTCTTATTTCAATTTTAATATTTCTATATTCAAACTCTATTTAAAACATCAACATCATAACATTGTTATCATGAATTTAAATGCATTTGCCACTTCTGAGCCTCATTAAACGGTCTGTACATATAACTAAATGCCACCTTTTTGTTATATGCCACCTCTGCAGTGCAAAGATGAATTTTGTTGCTACTGATTTCATTTGATGGGTAACTTATTCTTCCTGATTGCGTCTTATTATTCTAACTCAATTTATGAATTTGACATAAAAGATTAAATTTAATAAGTTAAAAAAAAAAAAAAGCCCCGGCAAGTCATTTTATAGTCAAATCGCCTTATAATGGGAAGGTTAATTTGTCATTGATCAGAAGGTGCTCCTAAACTTTGTAAATGAAAAAGTAATCTAAGTGAAGAGCCCTGCATCCACATGAAGTTCTGGTGGTTGCTGAGTAACATCACATGGTCATGCTGCCCTCTTCTGTCCGCCGATGCCCTGACCAAAGGTTCAGCAGAAGAGGAAACAGAGCTGCTCATCACCCGGTGTCTGTGGCTCTGATAGGGATGCTGGCCGAAGCCAGAGGGCGAACATGCAGACAACGTAGACAAAATTCAGAAACGCAGTGCGTGTATGTGTGTGTTTTTGTGTGTGTGTGTGTGTGTTCCTCATTAATCAAACAACACAAACCGGGTGTGACATGGATGTACGGTAATTTACTGAATCGCTCTGAATGCAAGCGGGGGTGTTGCACCCTTAAAACAGACTCCGTCTTCTCTTTTGCAACTTTATTTTGCCAGTTCTGTTGGAATTATTTTTTTACACAAAGCAACACAAAATCTTCATGCATCAGTGATATTTTAGACGATCACTTCACTCGTCTCTGTTTTCTCCCCCTTCTGCGCGTGCGCTGGCTGATGACATCATAGTAACTGAACTTTCACCTCTCAGTAACATATACCCGAATAATATCCAGAATATTTATCAAATGAAATTACAATGAAATTATAATGCTTTCCCTTACAGAATTCTAAACATATACCCATTATGAAATTATAAAATTATAAACCAATACTTCTATACTTCTAGGTCGCAACACCCTCCCCCACTAACAAAAAAAAAATGTCTCCAAACATTTTCTTTCCTGTCTTCACATTATTAATCAACAATGTCTCTATAACAGAACACATAGTGGAAGGTAAGTAAACAGTTAAGTATTTCTGCACGCATCATACATTACAGGCTGATCAACATATTATCTCTCAGTATTCTTTTTTTTTTTTTTTTCAAGTCTCTCATGGCAGCAATACTAGACTAAGTATCCATAGTCCATTAGTATGAAAGGGTGAATAATCCATTGAAGTATTGGTGGGCCCCCCAATCTTCACAAAAGGGACAAGGAAAATACCATGTACACCCAGACTTATGTGTCTACATATTCAAAAGCCATGCATTTAGTAATCTATACCGTAAGTGTACACACAACTACTGTTCCTGTAACTACTGTTCGTATATTACACTACTGTCTTAATTCCACTATACTAGGATAATAACTCATTTCTGTACTTATTACTTAAATAACTATCCAGATTTCCTGTTCTGTATTACGTGTTAGCTATTACCATGAACTGTAACTTGTGATTGATAAACATTAACTATAAACTAACATACTAAGATTATCTCTGAGTGTTTTATATCTTTGCATGATAGAAAGGATACACAAATGATGATCTGGCAGAGGAGTCACAGGCAGTTCCTGCAGATGTCTTCACACCAACATGGTAAGTCTTCAGCTGTTGAAAGGTTGGCTGGCCTAGCTGGTCATAGGTGTAGATACGCCTGGGCTGCCTAGCTCTCCTTGGCCTGTTCCTCCACATCTCAGTATCACTTTGCTCATCCTCTGATTCAACAGCTGGCACATCAATCTCTCTCTCAGAGCTATGTCTCTCCTCAATAGGCTCTTTTTCAGGCTGTAACTCTGGTACAAGCACCCTCTCAGGCCTGTCTCTGAGTATCTCTGTTCCTGGACAGAACTCTTCTGCTTCAGCATTCAGAGGTGTCTTAGCATGTCTCTCTGCTGTCCAGAGACAATACTCCTCCTCACTGGAACTGTCGGTGTCTGTTCGGTAAGTATCATGTCTGGCTGTATGATCCTTTCTTGTTGTCTGTTTTGCTTTTCTTCTTTTGCTTTTCTCTCCAAGGTCGGGTTCATGACTTTCTGGCTCGTCAACCAGATAAGGGCATGGTAGAAGTAAGTTACGATGTAACACTCGTCTTCTCCCTGTTCCTTGGGATGGTTCAATCACGTATACTGGACTATCAGGGCCTTTTCTTCCCTTGACAACATGAATCATATCTTCCCAGTGGCTACGTAGCTTTCCAGTACCGCCTCTGGGTGTGAGATTTCTCACCAGAACATGATCACCTGGCTCCAGAACAGAACTCCATGTGCGCTGATTGTAATTTTTCTGTCCTCTCCTTGCACTTTTCTTCATGTTTTGCCTCGCAATAGCATAGGCTTCATGCATGACCTCTCTCCACTTCTCTGCATAGTCAGTCTGTGACTGGTTCCTTTCTCCTCCTTTCTTGGGGAACATTAGATCGACTGATAAAGTTGGCTCACGACCAAAGAGAAGGAAGAATGGAGAGAATCCCGTCGCTTCATGAACAGTTGAGTTATAAGCATGGACCACTTTGTTTAGGTGTTCTTTCCACCTTGACTTCTGAGACTCTTCAAGCGTGCGCAACATACCCAGCAACGTTCTGTTGAAGCGCTCTGCAGGATTAGCTTGAGGGTGATATGGTGAAGTGCGTGAATGGCGGATACCAGAGTAGTCTTGTAGCTTACGAAAGAGAGTATTTTCAAACTCTTTTCCCTGATCATGATGTATCTTGGATGGGAAACCAAAACGCATAATAAAATCATCAAAGAGTTTTCTGGCTGCGGTCTTCCCAGACTTGTCCTTTGTTGCGTAGGCCTGTGCGTATTTGGTAAAATGATCCACAACTACAAGTATATACTCCTCACCCCCTTTACACTTGTCCAAGTGTACGTAGTCAATGGATATCATTTCAAACGGTGCAGAAGTCTCAATGCTTTGGATAGGTGTCCTGATTATTCTGTTTGGTTTTTTCCTTTTTATGCAGCGACACATCTGGGTAACATAGTGTTCCATTGCCTGTCTCATTTTTGGCCAGAAGAACCGTTCTCTTGCGAGTGCCATCATTCGATCAGCACCCAAGTGTCCCATTTCCACGTGGAGATGTTTGTACACAATAGGCTTCAGGGACTCAGGAACAACTAACTGCTTTCTTGCCGCAGTCTCTCTTTTGAGGATGCCATCTCCATCAATCCTTAGACGGGGCCACTCTCGGAGAAGTTGTCTCACTGCGTCACTTTCTGCCAGCTTGTCTTTATGTTTCAAGGATGCATGTGTTTTTTTCAAAGCCAGAACTCTGCTAATGGCTAAGTCTGCATTTTGAGCAACTCTGATGTCTTCCACTGCAAGGGGCTGGATTGGCTCTAAGATGTTACACCCATCTGGCAGTGCATCAATGTTACATGTGACAGCAGAGATCCAATCAACATCCTCGGTTTTATCTTTTTCTACAGCGTTTCCGATGCATTTGATAGCTTCCTGAGGGCATTCCTCTGTGCACTCTCGCATGATCTCTTCAATGGGCTTTTGTCTTCGTGACAGGAAATCTGCATCCCTGTTTGCTGTTCCGGGTCTGTACTTTAATGTGAATCTATAATCCGCCAGCTCTGCCACCCAGCGATGTCCTGCTGCGTTGAGTTTAGCTGACCTTGTGACATAAGTCAAGGGATTATTGTCACTATATACAACAAAGTCAGGTGCATGGAACAGATAGTCACGAAAACGTTCCGTGATGGCCCATTTTAGTGCCAAGAATTCTAATTTGCCAGAATGTAGCTTGTAATTCTTTTCTGCCGGTGACAGTGTCCGTGAGCCATAGGCAATGACCCTAAGAACACCCTCTTGACGCTGGTACAAAACTGCACCTAAGCCCTCTTCTGAGGCATCCACGTGAAGAACAAAGGGTTTCTCCAGGTCTGGATATGCCATCACTGGTGGATTTGTCAGCTGGTCCACCATTCTGTTCAGTATGTCTTGGTGAATTATTGTCCACTGGACAGGATAGGACGGTGGCAACTGAGCAGACTTACGGCTTACATTCCTTCTCTTTTGGCTTTGCGTCTGTTCAGACTTGGGCTTTGCTAACAGTTCGTAAAGAGGCTTGGCTATCCTGGAGAAGTCTGGTATATAGGATCTATAGTAACTGAGGAAACCCATCAGCTTTCTCACCTCTCGCACAGTGGTTGGTGTCTCATGTTTCAGTGCTTGAACTGCTTCCCCCTCTTTGGGATTCATCTTGTAACCCTCTGCAGAGATTACTCGACCCACATAACAGACCTCACTTTTGAAAAAGTCACATTTCTTTGGCCTCAGTTTTATACCACTCTCTCTTTGCCGCTGAAGTACCTGTCTCACGTTTTGGATGTGTTGTTCAAAGCTGGAGCTAAACACTAACACATCATCTAAATAAGGGACACACACCTCATCTCTCAGATCTCCCAGGCATCCCTCCATGTAGCGCTGAAAAGCTGCAGGCGCATTAGTGAGTCCAAACGGGATCCTCACCCATTCATACAGTCCCCATGGTGTTATGAATGCGGTGCAGGGTCTGCTTTTCTCACTCATGAAGCCCTGGTGGTAAGCCTTGCCCTGGTCCAACACTGTGAACCAGGAGTTGCCCCCCAGGTTTTCCAGGATCTCCTGTATTCTCGGGATTGGATGACGATCCGGCTGTGTTTTCCCATTCAGCAGTCTGTAGTCTATGCACAGGCGTAGACCTCCGTCTTTCTTCCTGACACATACCACTGGTGAAGAATATGACGAACAAGACTTCTGGATCCAGCCTCGACTGAGTAAGTCCTGTATGTGAGTTTTCACTTCTTGGTAGAGGTGTCTAGGAATTGCATTGTATGTTCTCTGCACAGGCACATTATCTTTTAATTGTATGTCCATTTGCAAATCTTTGATACACCCTGTGTCCCAATCATCCTTTGCAAAAACATCACATTCCTCTCTGAGCATTTGTTGTACCTGTTGCCGTCGGTCATCTGACAGATGGCTCAGGTCTACAGGTGGATCCCAGGGCTCAGCTTGTGGTATCTGGCTGGGTTGCTGTGCAAATGAGGTGACACTACTGCTATCTCGTGCCTCAGGTCTCTGATCAATCGTAGACATCTTCTGTGACGGGTAAATGGCACCAACACTGTGCAGCCATCCAAGTGTTGTGCGACTACTCAGTATAATGTCATTGTCAGTCAGGTTTTCAACAGTAACATCTATTTTACTGTTATCTTCTGAAGGGAGCTGGATTAACTGCTCTCTAATGACTAAACCTGTTGGCCATGGTGTCTCATGGTTCGGCTCCAACACTACATGTGACGAACTAAACACTCTCTTATTTAGCCGGCCACATGGCACTGCTACCACTTTGTTTTTTGGGATTGTCACTGGTTGTCGGCCTACTCTGGCTATGTGGGGTTGGTTCTCAAGCTTTTGTTTTTTTAAAACAGACAAGACAGCTCTCGCCGTTTTGCGCCCTACCTCCAGAGCTGAGCACAGCTTTTCCACCATGTGACCAGAAGGAGTACAGTCTCCACAGGTGTCGTTTGTCAATGCTAGTTCTTCAATCACATTAAAGCCAATGATGGGGCGTTCAATATCACTGCTGGCAACCAGGATTGGGACTACAACAGGTTTGTCACTCATCCCGGCCACAGCATTCTTAGACAAGGTGAATTCAACTTCCATCCATCCATCATAAGGAATGTCCGTTCCGTTCGCAGCTGAAAGCTCCAATGCTCCCTCCTCAAGCAGCACCTCCACTGGTCTCACCTTGACATCTGGTAGGTATTTTCTTTTCCAGTTAGTTCCCACTATTGATACTTGTGAAGTGTCAACTCCCCCTAGGGAGGCTCGAACCAGGCATCTTTTCCCTACTAGTTTGGCTGTTTGTCGTTGTTTGCCAGTGAGTGGTGCTCTTAAGCTGAACAGCTCCACGTTTTCAGCGTTTTCGGCAGGATGAGAGTGAATTTCAATTTTGCTTGTATTGGCTGAGGTATTTCTCATTCTACAACCTGATGCCCAGTGTTCTGCACTGCCACACTTATAACAGTGATTACATCTTCCATCCGGATTTGACAATTGACACTGCTGGCACTGTTTCCTGTTTACAGTCTTTGGTTGTGGTCGATATTTTCGGTTTGGTTGTTCACTCACTCTCATTGGTTGGGGCTTAGAGGCCTGGTGAAGACTAGCAATTTGAGTGGTGAGGTCCTGAATAGCTTCACATATAGCTTTATTACCTTGGTCAACCTTTTCCATCAGTGTATCACGTTTGTTTGTCTCACAGTGTTTATTCTTATTGTTTGGTTTGTGAATGTAGCTTTCCTTTCCACATTCCTCGCTTTCCTCACCAACCGCTGCTATTTTTATTGTCTTTGTTTTTGATGTAGTTGACAACTTATTCTTTCTTTCCATTTCCAGAGTGTATGCAGCTGTCATTTTCTCCAAAGAACTTCATCTTTAACTTTTGAATCCTGTAAGTATGGCTTTATGTCTGCACGGATGGCATCATCATGGAGGCCAGTGAGTACTGTTTGGAGAAACTGATTTTGGATTAGCTCTGTACTGTACTTCAAACCAGATTTAGCTCTTTCTGAAGCAAAGACAATTTGTTGTCTCAGATCCATTGCTCGCACTAGAAACTGAATGGGTGTTTCTTTTGAATCTTGAACAGCACGCGTGAGAGAGTGGTACAAGTCTGTAGCATCCCTCTCAATGTAATGAGTCCGTAATATCTGTCTGAGCGCTTGCAATGACAGATCAACTCTACTTTCAAGATAACTTTTCAGTTTTGTTCCTGGAGCTATAGCTTGAATGACAGCTTCTACGACTTCTCCCTCATCATATCCTTTTTTTAGTGCTCTTTGGATTTGTCTTTCTAAACTAGTGTATGCTAATTTATCCTTTTGATTTGGTTCTCCAATTTGTCCAATTATTTTTAATTCTCTTCTGTACAGTGGGTGGACAAAGGAAACATTTTGAGAAGCTGCTCCTGTTGCATTTGGGCCAGAAACATTTTCTCCTTGTTCATTTGGACTGTCGGGTGCAATAACATTTTCGACCACCGGGCGGCGCTCTTCCGCGATTTGTTGCGGCTGGAATACTGTATTAGCATCACTTTTCCCTTTGATTTCCTCGATTTTGTCATTTACTTGCAGCAATAGAGACATTCCTTCATCCTCTTGTGAAATAACATCTTCCCCTTCCAAATACTGGAGGATATTTCTCCGTAGCTTACGAGGTAGGTCTTTTTCACTTGTTTCCACTGTTAGACTGAGTGCCCAGCATATATCGTTCAAATTTGATGCTGTCAGTGTCAGTAACTTTTCTTCTATCTCAGCTACAAGCGTTTCCCACTCAGGCGACATCTGTTGCACTTTTGACATGATAGAAAACTTTTACCTTCACTGTTTCGTCTGGAGCACTGCAGTTTTTGACGATGTTGAATCACTCGTGGCTCATCTTGCTTGCTTCGTGATTAACTCCAACCGGGCGGAAACACCAAGTTCATGTTGCACCCTTAAAACAGACTCCGTCTTCTCTTTTGCAACTTTATTTTGCCAGTTCTGTTGGAATTATTTTTTTACACAAAGCAACACAAAATCTTCATGCATCAGTGATATTTTAGACGATCACTTCACTCGTCTCTGTTTTCTCCCCCTTCTGCGCGTGCGCTGGCTGATGACATCATCGTAACTGAACTTTCACCTCTCAGTAACATATACCCGAATAATATCCAGAATATTTATCAAATGAAATTACAATGAAATTATAATGCTTTCCCTTACAGAATTCTAAACATATACCCATTATGAAATTATAAAATTATAAACCAATACTTCTATACTTCTAGGTCGCAACAGGGGCCAGCGGGCTGAGATCTCTTATCTTACAGTGCAGTAACTCTGCTAGCGGACTGGAGAGTCGAGTTATATTCACTCGACTTAACTCGAAACTTTCTTGATGCGGACTGTCGAGACTAGTGCAGCGTCACCGTGGGAATCAAGTTTTTTTTTTTTTCGTTTTATTTTTGTTTGAATCACGAGCCCTGTCGAGCCGCGTTTGATAAATGAAGGACACTAGTTAAATTACCAGGGGGAGAGTGAAGTGTGGTCCAATAAAAAAAATGCATTAAACATGAAAACTGTCTTCCTTGTGCTGTCTTATTTTCTTGCATAAAGAACAGCTGCTCAGCAATTTTAGTATTAACCTGACACGAATGAAAATAAATAAAGTTTAAATAAGCCCAAACAGGGAACTGGATTGGAGAGGGGCTTTACGTCCCCTCACGCCCGTTTCACACATACTCCGTGTGCAGTGTGTATGCGCTGCCTGTTGCGGTGCGTGTGCGCTGCGTGTTGCGATGCGTGTTGGTCTTTTTTTTATTTTTGAGATGCCTCATGGGAATTAAATGGCACATATGAAGTGCTTTTGTAATACCATGGCTATTGTAATACCCTTAAATGTTGTACATTTATACAGCATATGATTTACAATATATATATTTTTTTTAACCATATAATGATTTGATATTTAAGTTTCCTTTTTGTTTTGTTGTCATTTTTGTTTTCTCATAAGTTTGAATGGCAGGTTTCATTCTGACAACTTAACGTAGCCTTTGCCCTGCTGTTGGCGAATGTCATAAAAGGTCAATAATGATGGAAACTGATTTCCACAAATTCACACAGCTTGAAAAAGTATGTGGCAGTGTCTAGCACCGGTCTCTCCTAGAATATGTTGCTAATGGACATGTTACTTTTTATAACCTGTGATCCTCTACATTAAAAATGGAAATGAGTCATTTTCTTTTCTGACATAGCCTACTCCAGTTCTTGTTAAAACACACTAGACATGCAAATGATGTGCATTTTAGGCACTTTTTGTGTGAAATCATATTTATTTTGTCCATCAAAAGTGTGCTTTCACTTTAATTGAGCGTCAGCAAAAATAGACTCAGCGCCGAAACCCTCCGCTTCAAGCTAGGTTTACGTGCGTGTCCACTGGCATGGTGCGAGCGGAGCGGAGCGAGCGTTTTCAATTCATTCCTATGGAAGTCGAGCTTCACACTCGCGCAGTGCATTTTGGGATTGACAGCGGACCGGAGAAAGCGTTGAGAGCGACCGAGAGCGTCAAAAGGTTGGGCAGTTCTCGACTTTATGCAAATATCAAGCGAAAAACGCGGTCGACAGCCAATTGCTGTGAGGTTCGGGATATGACGTCTGTTTTGAGAGTTTAAAAATATGCAAATTGTGCCGGAGTTTATGCTGGATTTAGTGCGTAAATCATTTTGTTTACAAATTAGACGCTTTGCAGTTGTTATATATATGTTAAAGATTTTATTTTGGATGTGTTCATTGTGATTATATTGGTTGGGTTTATAAAAGTTTATCAAATTGAAAGGATCTTTGCTGGGTGCATTTGGAAACAAAGCTTGTATATTTCTAAATGTAATCGCGTGCATCGCTGATGATTATACTGTCCATGTGTTGAAAAAAACTTCGATTAAACACACTCGCAACAGACACACCCCAAAGCGGAGATGTTACAGCGTTGCCAGCGGCACTGAGCGGAGTTTTGCCGCTGTAGTGGACACGCACCGTCAAGCCTTGTTTATACTCAACGTGTCCGCACGAGCGCGAAGGTGCTCGCGGCAAAAATTACGTCATTGCGATGTGGGCGGTCGTGCGCGTTGGGTTCGCAAGACCCAGGCCGTTTCTCAATATGCGTTCTTGTCTGTACTTGTGTTCTTGTGGACTTGTGAAACGTCATCAGTCGCTGCCCAAGTAGGCTACTGTTCCAATTCAAAGTTCACATCGATGCTGCGTTCCAGTCCACTTTTAGACACGCACTTGCGAACTTCCCTAAGCACTTCCCCTTGGGGGAATCCCTGCCTCCATTTTGAAGTGCGTTCCACTTCTGAAGTGGATGAGGGAAGTTTATATGGACAGACCCTCGTTCCCTCGATTTTGACCGAGGGAGCGAGTCTGCTTCAAATGTACACTTCAGGCACCTATATGTCCCACAATGCAGTACGATTGTGACGTCACCACATATCTCATCTAATCACCACCACAACAGACAACTCTATGATATATTAATTATATATATTTTTTGTTTAAAACAACCCAAACACACATAAACATTTGGATGCTGCATTAAACAAATTCTTAAAGGAAAAAAAAAAGTAAATAATAAATCAACTCCACAGCTGATTCCAAGTGATCAAGGGCTTAGGACGTTCCAGTTCAGCCCATTGCAGTTTCCGCCAGTAGTGGGCACTCGCAATGACGTACATCCGAGTGAACGAGACGGAGGGAAGTTTGCGAGTGAAGGGCATGACAGTTTTGGACTGGAACGCAGCACTAGTCAAGTCCAGTTCAAATCCCCGGATGTGTTCTTGATCCGCCCCTTTTACCGAGGATGCATCAAGAGGTGACTTGTGCGGACTTGAGACAGCCAGGTATCCCAGAATGCATCTCACCCCAACCAGCAAGCGTCAATAGCAGGGGAGAAACCCCGTGTAATTTAAAAATACTGCTGTTATTGTGTCACGAAATGTAACGTTAGTTTTAAGAGTATTTCAGGCGAGAATGTAGTTGTTTAAAGCTCAAATCTTTGGTTTATTTATAAAGATAGCGCCTATTTGAAAATTTTATCTGACGTTTTCGGAGTTGTGAGAACCAAGCAATCGGACGCTCGGCGCTCATGTACCCTGCCGAGAACAGCCTTTCCTCGGCTAGTGCTGCTGACGTTTGGCGCTGGCTCGGATATCTCTAGTGGTTTAACATGAGATATAAATCGTCTTGTGTATATCTAACGGGCGATTTATTTATTTATTTATTTTATTTGTCTCATTAATCTATAATTTGTTCCCTGGCAAAACGTTTTGGCTGAGGGCAAAGTGAAGTTTCATAGCTTTATATATTTAGTCTATTTAACTTTAATGTTGTAGCCTAGAGAGCTGACTTATGTTTGACTGAATCGTTTGCTAGCTTCTTATACCTTTTAGGCTACTTATACTTTTATAATGGCTATTATTGATCATTAAAACTGACATTTAACAAAAAAGGTTATGTCATTTTATTTTATATATATAAAACATATAAAATATTTTATTATACATGTTGACTACATTCTCTTCACTGTATGTACAGTGAGGAAAATAAGTATTTGAACACCCTGCTATTTTGCAAGTTCTCCCACTTAGAAATCATGGAGGGGTCTGAAATTGTCATCGTAGGTGCATGTCCACTGTGAGAGACATAATCTAAGAAAATCACAATGTATGATTTTTTAACTATTTATTTGTATGATACAGCTGCACATAAGTATTTGAACACCTGAGAAAATCAATGTTAATATTTGGTATAGTAGCCTTTGTTTGCAATTACAGAGGTCAAACGTTTCCTGTAGTTTTTCACCAGGTTTGCACACACTGCAGGAGGGATTTTGGCCCACTCCTCCACACAGATCTTCTCTAGATCAGTCAGGTTTCTGGGCTGTCACTGAGAAACACGGAGTTTGAGCTCCCTCCAAAGATTCTCTATTGGGTTTAGGTCTGGAGACTGGCTAGGCCACGCCAGAACCTTGATATGCTTCTTACAGAGCCACTCCTTGGTTATCCTGGCTGTGTGCTTCGGGTCATTGTCATGTTGGAAGACCCAGCCTCGACCCATCTTCAATGCTCTAACTGAGGGAAGGAGGTTGTTCCCCAAAATCTCACAATACATGGCCCCGGTCATCCTCTCCTTAATACAGTGCAGTCGCCCTGTCCCATGTGCAGAAAAACACCCCCAAAGCATGATGCTACCACCCCCATGCTTCACAGTAGGGATGGTGTTCTTGGGATGGTACTCATCATTCTTCTTCCTCCAAACACGTTTAGTGGAATTATGACCAAAAAGTTCTATTTTGGTCTCATCTGACCACATGACTTTCTCCCATGACTCCTCTGGATCATCCAAATGGTCATTGGCAAACTTAAGACGGGCCTTGACATGTGCTGGTTTAAGCAGGGGAACCTTCCGTGCCATGCATGATTTCAAACCATGACGTCTTAGTGTATTACCAACAGTAACCTTGGAAACGGTGGTCCCAGCTCTTTTCAGGTCATTGACCAGCTCCTCCCGTGTAGTTCTGGGCTGATTTCTCACCTTTCTTAGGATCATTGAGACCCCACGAGGTGAGATCTTGCATGGAGCCCCAGTCCGAGGGAGATTGACAGTCATGTTTAGCTTCTTCCATTTTCTAATGATTGCTCCAACAGTGGACCTTTTTTCACCAAGCTGCTTGGCAATTTCCCCGTAGCCCTTTCCAGCCTTGTGGAGGTGTACAATTTTGTCTCTAGTGTCTTTGGACAGCTCTTTGGTCTTGGCCATGTTAGTAGTTGGATTCTTACTGATTGTATGGGGTGGACAGGTGTCTTTATGCAGCTAACGACCTCAAACAGGTGCATCTAATTTAGGATAATAAATGGAGTGGAGGTGGACATTTCAAAGGCAGACTAACAGGTCTTTGAGGGTCAGAATTCTAGCTGATAGACAGGTGTTCAAATACTTATTTGCAACTGTATCATACAAATAAATAGTTAAAAAATCATATATTGTGATTTCTGGATTTTTTTTTTTTTAGATTATGTCTCTCACAGTGGACATGCACCTACGATGACAATTTCAGACCCCTCCATGATTTCTAAGTGGGAGAACTTGCAAAATAGCAGGGTGATCAAATACTTACTTTCCTCACTGTATATATAATAAAATAAAATGACACAACCCTGTCTCTTTTTGCTAAATGTCAGTTTTAATGATCAATATTATAATGTTTTTTATGTATCATATTTTTAAAATGAAAACAAAAAGAGTCAGGGTTGTGTTTTATATTTCGTGTTGTTATACATGTATGCAGTGAAGATAATCAATTGCGTTGCCTGAACCACATTTGTGTGGCCATTAATATGTTTAAGATTTTTTTTTATGAAAATGAAAAGAGGCAGAGTGGTGGTTTATAACATATTTTGTTTTATTGTAGCCTAAATATATATAAAGAGATAACCGGAGTAGCCAGAGCGAGTTGAGTGACGCTATCAAGTACGCCGCTGTTCCATTTGCAGAATTATCGGACTTGCGTCCTCCCGTCCTCAGGAGTTAGTTTTCCTGAGTCAAACTTGTCAAGTCCGAACTACCAAGGACTCAAGTCCGAAGTTTGCGTACTTGGTATTGAGAAACGGCCCCAATTTCGCCTGCCGGTGTGCGCAACATTTTTTGTAACAACGCGCGCGGCGCCGCATCCGAAGATGAACGACTTCGAGCCGAATCTGGCCGAGCTCGAACTTCTCACCACACTGGCACCCAGTTTGCACGTCTAAATTAGTTGCTTACATTTTAAAAATGTGCATACAATAGCATAAAAAGTATTTTTAATGAACATAAAGGTCCATGTTTAATAAAAATGTTCACGAAACTTAATGAAATGTTTAGTGAAATTAGAAAATATGTATGAGATCGTTAATTTAGTTATGTTGTATACACATTCTCATATCCGTTTTATTCATATCTCATATTCTGTTTTATTGTTACGAGTAATAATCTCAGGGTTTACTGGGTTTTACGCGATTCTTTTTGTAGTGTGGTATTGGTGGTGGTGTATCTGATTGGTGTACATATCTGAGCTTTATACAGTGATTTGTTTTGATATCAAAAGTGCAGCTGTTTTATTTTGGGCTTTCGTGTTTCAAGAAAAGTATAAGTAAAACTATTGCTTTTTTTTATACTGGGGAAATATACTCTTGTTCCATGTAGTTTCAGGGTAAGCGCAATAAAAACACATCATCAGTCTTTAGAGATGCTCTTGTGTTTCCGTTCAGTCTCAAGATGTTTTTCTTGCAAAATGAATCTGTTTTGTGTGCAAGAGGAGAAAACATCATCAAGAGCCCATATTTAGCCCTTTCTCAAACTCTTGATGTTGTTTCAGGCTCTACTAGAACAGGTTTTCCTGCTTGAATGTTGATTATTTTCCTCATATTCTCCATTGTCGCAGCTCCTCTCTTCCCAGTCTGTCAGTAACGCTCTGTTTACTTCCTGTCTCTATGAAGCCCCTCCTTCTGAAAAGCACACTGTGCTCTGATTGGTCGGCTGGAGCAGTGTGTTATGATTGGTCGAGTGTGTTTGGGAGAGAGGCCGCACTATGCTTAAATATACGTTTATTTTTGTTTGCACAGATGCGTTTCGGCGCGTGCCTTCCTCAGTGTGCAACAAAGTAACAATGTAGCCAATCTTATATGCCCACACCCATTACCACACCCATATTAACACAAGCCAATAATGTTAAAGTGGTATCAAGTCAATAATGTCACATATTTCAAACAGTCCATTAATGAAAGACAACGGTTGTTATACATATTAAACAATTACAATTTTTTTAACATGCAATACATATTTGTGTGTTCCATTTATAAGAAACAACTAAGTGACAGAACTTCATTCATCCCATTCGGGATACATGTGTTTAAATTAAAAATATACCAAGCCTCTCGTTGCAGGACTCTTGGAGACCGATTAACAACCTCTAAACCCATGAATTTGAGCATATTTACATCATATCCCGCAGTGTTAAAATGCCTTGCGACTGATGATTTGTCATCGTTCTTCCTAATCGCGCATTTGTGCTCAAAAATTCGGGTTTTTAACTGTCGCTTGGCTTTCCCCACATACAGCAGCCCACAAGGGCACGTCAGTAAATATACAATAAAAGTGGATAAACGTGATTCTGCTCTTTACTTTGTATGTCCTACCTGTTTTTGGATGTGTAAATGCATTTTCTGTGAGCATAAAATTACATGCTACACAGTTCAAACACTTGTTGAACTGTCATTCAGGATAGGGCTGCTTATGTACAAGAAATTGAGAGACAGCTTGGTGACGTAAATTTTTATGCTCGTTTACATGGTGATCCTACAATGAAGTTTAGTGAAGAGATCAAATCTATACTAAAGAGAGCTTTGTCTGATACAATCATTGATGAAAAAGAATATAAGTACTTGCTACAGACCAACCCAGTAAGACCAGTGTTTTACACTTTACCTAAAATTCACAAAAGGTTGGATAATCCGCCTGGCCGTCCAATTGTATCTGGGAATCAATCTGTGACTGAGCCGTTGTCTAAATTTGTTGATCATCACATAAAGGAATTAGTGCATAATCTGCCATCCTTTCTAAAGGATACCACCGATTTTCTGGTGAAGTTGTCATGTATTGGAGAGGTTAATGCAACTGATATCTTGTGCTCTATGGATGTGACCAGTTTGTATACTAATATCCCGCATGATGCAGGTTTGGCGGCATTAGGATATTACCTACAGACAAACCAAGTGCCATACACTGGGGCGGCAGTGGCTCAGTGGTTCATGTAGATTGTCTACAAACCGGAAGGTTGGTGGTTCAATCCCCGGTTCCACCTGACCAAGTGTCGAGGTGTCCTTGAGCAAGACACCTAACCCCAGTTGCTCCCGACGAGCTGGATCGCCTTGCATGGCTGACACCGCCGTCGGTGTATGAATGAGTGAGTGAATGGGTGAATGTGAGGCAATATTGTAAAGCGCTTTGGTGGCCATTGGGTCTTTGAAAGCGCTATATAAATGCAGTCCATTTACCATTTACACTGAATTGGCTAATGAAGTTCTAACAAAAAATTATTTCATGTTTCAAAACAGTTTTTTCTTACAAACTCAAATTATGCCAACCTGTTTATGGGTAAATTTGAACATGATTTCATTTATAACCACAATCCTTTTAAACAATATCTGAAAGTGTGGTACAGATACATAGATGACATATTTCTTGTGTGGTTGAGCTCAAAAGAAGAACTGATTGCTTTTAATAGTTATGTAAATACTAGATTGCCCTCTATTAAATTCACATTGACTCATGATGTTAAGGTTCTCCCGTTTTTGGATGTTTTAGTGAGGAAGGTAGATAACACGCTACACACTGAAATTTATCGCAAAGAAACGGATCGCAACTCCTTTCTGCACTACCAGAGTTTCCATCCACCCTCTCTCAAACGTAGTCTTCCTTATAGCCAACTGTTGAGAGTGCGCCGTATCTGTAATGAGGATGAGGTTTTTGAGCGACAAGCAGGGGAACTATGTCAAAGATTCCTTGACAGGGGTTATACAGATAACTTGGTGCGTGATTGTCTAGAGCACGCGCGTAGTATCCAACGTGCTGATTTGATGACCAAACGTATCGATCAGAATAGCCCTAACAACGCAGTTACATTTGTATCCACTTATGGTCAGATTTCAAATAGCGTAAAGAACATTGTGCATTGTCACTGGCACATTTTAAGCAGCGACCCGGACATAGGTCACACTTTTCAGGATCCGCCGCGCAGTTGCTATAAACGAGCACCCAGCCTCAGAGACCGGTTAGTGCGATCGCACCTCCCGGCACCTACCCAGTCGCCTTTCCCTTTTAAAATTCCACACGGCAATTTCAAGTGTTTGAACTGTGTAGCATGTAATTTTATGCTCACAGAAAATGCATTTACACATCCAAAAACAGGTAGGACATACAAAGTAAAGGGCAGAATCACATGTTTATCCACTTTTATTGTATATTTACTGACGTGCCCTTGTGGGCTGCTGTATGTGGGGAAAGCCAAGCGACAGTTAAAACCCCGAATTTTTTAGCACAAATGCGCGATTAGGAAGAGCGATGACAAATCATCAGTCGCAAGGCATTTTAACACTGCGGGACATGATGTAAATATGCTCAAATTCATGGGTTTAGAGGTTGTTAATCGGTCTCCAAGAGGGGGAGACCGTGAGAACCGCCTCCTGCAACGAGAGGCTTGGTATATTTTTAATTTAAACACATGTATCCCGAATGGGATGAATGAAGATCTGTCACTTAGTTGTTTCTTATAAATGGAACACACAAATATGTATTGCATGTAAAAAAAAAATTATATGTATAACAACCGTTGTCTTTCATATCTGTTTGAAATACGGCTGCGTTCACACTGCAGGGCTTAATGCTCAATTCCGATTTTTTTTAAAAATTAGATTTTTTTGCAAGGCCGTTCACATTTCCAATTAAATGCGACCTTTTGTGATCTCCTGTGTGAACGTGAAATGACCCAGAAGTGACCCGCATGCGCAAAAGAGTACTCAACGGTCAACGACGTCACTTGTTGTTTGCGGAAGTAGCTAAACTTCAACTAACTGTGATTCACTCACACACACACACACACACGAGCGCGCGCAGCGACCGTTACACAAGAGCCAGACAGCAGCCGCTGACCTATCTAATATCAGCACAAATAAGTTAACATAACGTTAGTCTACTCTTATTCACATTGGATATATAATGATGGTGGCCGTGGGCTTTTATTTATTTTTTTAATTAACGGGCTCGTCGAGGTCGACCCGTTCGGCAGATTTACCTCAGCTCGACGAATATGCAGTACGTTTTCAAACCGACGACTACTTCAATGCAGACTTATGACGTTTGTCGCGTATCAAAGACGTGCGGGTCGGATACATGCGACCTGGCCGTTCAGACTGAAGTCGCATTTCAAAAGATCGGATACGTATCGGATTTGGACCACATACCCAAGTGGCCTGGGTCGCATTTGAAAATATCGGATCTGTGTCGTTCAGACTGTCATGAAAAGATCAGATACAGGTCGCATAGGGGCAAAAAAATCGGAATTGGGTCGTTTCAGCCTGCAGTGTGAACGTAGCCTATGTGACATTATTGACTTGATACCACTTTAACATTATTGGCTTGTGTTAATATGGGTGTGGTAATGGGTGTGGGCATATAAGATTGGCTACATTGTTACTTTGTTGCACACTGAGGAAGGCACGCGCCGAAACGCATCTGTGCAAACAAAAATAAACGTATATTTAAGCATAGTGCGGCCTCTCTCCCACTTTATGTATTATAATTATCTAGGCCAGCACTCTTAAAATTGACAAGTGTACACAGTGAGTGAAGCCTGCTCCTATCCACATTTATCGAGTGTATTTGGGAAATGTCCCGCCCCTTACCATAACCACCAGTTTCAACACAATACTAACTAAATCAACCAGGCCCCGCCCCGGAGTTCAGAAACACTGACACTGCTATAGAGAAGAACTCATGATCAAACAACAACATTGCACACTAAAGACAGATAAAGATGGACAAAAGCAGGATCAGACCTCTTTAATTCACCTGCTCATCGATGAACCTGTGGACAGGGCCGTGGGACAAGGGGGATCCACGCAGGCATTTCCCACTCACTGATCCTCGTTTTATCACGGGACTCGTGAACTCAAGCGGCGAGTTACTGAAGCACAACTACAGCTTCTGCCGAATGTGTTATCCAGCACAGAAGACTGAGAGCTGCTCTTTCTCTGAACTATAAACGGCACTGAAGACTCCAGGTCCAGATCCTGTGACAGTCCTTCAAACTCTAGAGACGTTCCTAAAACTCCCTCTGAGATTGAGAATAATGCACTGGCCCAGGTCGAGTGTTTCTGGCCTGTTTTATAAGACAGTGACTAAACTGCCAGACTCAAGCATCTCTATTCAACACACGCTCCCCTGAGACTGACTGTCATGACAGCGTGTCCACACACAGAAGACCAGAGGCCTGTAGAAACGGCCCTCAGTGGGACTCAGTCCTGCAAGTGCTGTCGGTTGAGTGATGCGACACTGAAGTGCATGGGAAAGTTTGGATGGTAAGATGAACCGCGGCTCTCGGACACTTTTATTTCTTCCCGGATCAGGGTCAGTGCTGCTTGACCAGGTCTATCATTGACATAGTCTTATTTTTATCATTCTTTTCTTTAGAAAACAAAACGAAATGAAACAAAATGATGAAATGCTAAAGTTTTTATAATTGCAAATTGATATGAAGCTCTTTCTTCACACAGAACTCTTCAGTCATCTTTAAACTACTGTAGTGAGGAAGAGTTGAGATGTGATTTACTCTCAACAAACCAGCTCAACATTTGTGATGAATAATCTGATCATTTTATTATAAAAATGTGAAAAAAGGCAAACACCTTTCATTTTTAAAATATTTAATTCAGCTGATTATCAAAAATAGACATTAACTCATGATTATTTTATATACAATTTTGTGCATTGAATTCCCAGCAAAATGAACTACCATGATATCAGATATGTATAATTTATGCCATAATGTGAGATTTTGGTGTAAACTCACTGTCAGCCGTAACAGTTCGGCTCATAACTGCTACGAACGGCAGATCACACAATAGATATGGCTGCAAAAAAAATGTTTAAATTCATTACAAAATGATAGGGTAAACGACACACACAAACCTGAAGCCATCAGCGTTTGCTGGGATGCTTTTTCAAATGTTTCATTTTTTTACTTCAAATGACTCATATCACTACAGTAATATCAGTGGGATATTTCAGTTTAAATTAAACTCAGACACATACCTCTGTTCCTCAGCCGAGCTGAACTCCTGATGTAAACACACTGAATCCTTCAGGAATGATCTGGGGTGTGTGATGCGGTGTCACTCCTGTTACTGAACTGTGTGTGAACAGAACCGGATGAATCCATGTGAAGCAGAACAGATAACAGTGAACCCAGAATGATGTTTCAATGTCAAAGGCTAATCAGTTTTCTCCAGCTGTGTTGGACGGGATGGCCAGTGCTTCTCTATGGCTGACCAACACAGTGTTTGAAGGACTGGATGCTCTTCATTAAACACAATAGTTGTTTGGGGATTGTTAATTGTATGAGTGTTAAATACTTGAATACTTATAAGTAATCCCATGGCACACTTGGAGGTTAGTGAACTCCAGAACCTGTTGGAGAACATCTGGACTGAAATACATCTGGACTGAATCACAAGAAATACAATTGCTTGTCATTGTAAAGTGACTCAAAATAACACAACAGACATGTTTCCACAGTCATTTTTCATTAATAATGTCTCATGTCGTTCAATCACCTTTGTAAATACATAAATATAGAAAAACATCACATGTAAACAACCAGCTTCAAATATTTGAAGATTCATTGAAATTGCACACATGATTTCTCATAGGGAAAAACGAGTAAACGAGAGCTGGAAGAGAGTGAGGATGAGATGAATGCATTTCAGTTCTCTTTCATCAAGAAAGAGGAGCATTTGATCAACAAGATAAAAAATATAAAACTTTAAATTCATTACACATATATACAGTGTTGCACAAGAAGATATTCACAGAGTCTTTATGCTGCTCTTCAGGGAAACCATTGGAATGGTAAATCCATTTCCTCAGTCTATGTTCATCAGTTCTCATACCAGCCTAGAAAACTGCAGTAGCTCAAGAGTTTATATTCCAACCCATCCCATAGTTTCAGACCCCAATAAGACATAAAGATGACATGCACACGCACACACACACACACACACACCAGTGAATCAGCACAGCCAACTGAGGAGGAATTCACTCAGAACGCAGTGCAGGTTCAGGAATGATAACTGAATCACACTGAATGGCTCTGAAAGCCCTCAACCGCACCGTCTGTTATAACGGTCTTCTCCATTCGATGAAGAACTGCAGCGATACAGAATCATCTCTTCTGAATAAACATCTGGACGCAGGAATAGTGCGACGGTAACTTCACCAGGCCAATTTATGAATGAAGATAACTTCACTGATATAGTTATCATAATGTTTATAGTCATCGTTCTCAGAGTCCACACTTTCTCACGATATCACTCCGTTCATTACACACGCTGCGGTTTGGCGTCTGTCGCTTTAAATGCTTGAGCTCATTAAAGCAGGATGGATTCTGATTGGGTGTCAATGTTTTTATAATGCATCAGCTGGAAAAATCCATGGACTCTGCTTATCTTTATATGTAGATAATTTCGTTAGAACCGTATCATTATAGTGATCGTCCCTGATGAGCACGGGTTTAAAGGCGCAATCTAAAACAAGCGTACTTTACTGAGAAAATAGACGTGTTTAGCTGAAACCTGGATGATTTGCAAAATTTAGCAGGGTTTTTTACACTGAAATATGGGACCTTGGATTACAAAACCTTTCCATTGATGTATGGTTTATTAGGATAGGACTTCCAGATTGAAAATCTGGAATCTAAGGGTTAAAAAAAACTAACTTTTTTAAATATATATATTTACGGTAGGAAATGTACAAAATTCTTCATGGACTATGATCTTTACTTAATATCCTAATGATTTTTGGCATAAAAGAAAAATCTATCATTTTGACCCAGACAATGTATTGTTGGCTGTTGCCACAAATATACCCATTGCAGTCCAGGGTCACATATAACGTTCTAGATTGTTTGGTGAATTCCCCCTGACTCTTCCCCTGTTCTGGATATGGCAAGGCGAGTAACAGTAATAATGGTGATGTGTATGGGATGTAGGTTCAGCCCTATACAGTGCTCTCCATGACCCAGTCAGCACTCCCGCCGGAGCCTTTGCTCCCGCCGCTGTCCCCGTCCTCGTCGCAGCGCAGCAGCATGCCGTTCACTGACAGACTGCGTTTGGTCCAGATGCTGCTGATCCGCCGTGGGTACGAGCACAGTTGCTGCGCACGGGACACGGTGAAGTCGCCGGTGTCGAACGAGTGGCTCCTCCGGGGTCTGGAGGGCAGTGGCGATGTGAGTAACCTGCTGATCCGTGAGTCCAGAGTCCGGCCCAGCAGCGGCTCCCGGTCCGTAGGCTCCGGAGTCGGGAGAGCAGGAGCAGGGCCTCCGGACGGGAGCAGCTCCGAGGACGGGCCACGAAGTTCCACAGACGTGAAGGCCCCCAGCAGCTGGTCCAGGGTGTGCCGGGGTCTGTGCGGCGCTGCCCTCAGGACGCTTGCGAGGGCACTGTTGGGGCTGTAGGGGGGAGCGTCTCCTGAACCTGAGGAGGAAGAGGAGGAGGAGGACAGGCTGCTCTGCAGAGAACCAGACTTGAACTGGACCACTCTGTCCTGCTGGGTCGCTTTGGGTTTGGGCCGCAGCAGAGGAACGCCGTTCTGCCCCAGCCGTCCTCCGTTGGGCTGAGAGTAGGAGTCAGTGCTGTCACTCATCTTGCTGACCGGAGCTTCAGCCTCAGCGCTCCCTCCGTCTCCTGCCTTGTAGCGCAGCACGAGGATCCCGATGAACAGCAGCAGCGTGGCCACGATCACTCCTCCCACCACCAGGATCATGGTGCCGCCCAGCAGCTGCCCGTGCAGAGCCTGGCACCGCGGGAGCCCGTCGCCGGTGTGGAAGCGCACGCAGCCCACAACGCTGGTGGCCGTGAGTGTGGAGGCGGAGTCGTCCCAGGCCGCCAGCACACACAGGTCATACCGACACCCCGACACCAGGCTGGACACCTTGAATGCCTGACTGGAGGGAGGAATCATCCTGCGGACACAACCACAGACTCATCACAAACAGATCATCTCATCATCTGATCCACTGCGTTCATACAGTATAAACAGGCTTTGATAGAAGCAAACAACAAACACATCTGACATGTACACTAACGTACAAAAGTTTGGGATCGGTATGTTTTTTTTTGTCTCTAGTCTATTCTGCTCACAAGGCTGCATTTATTTGATCGAAAATACAGTAAAATAGTGAAATATTAGTCTAATGTAAAACTGCTGTTTTTACGTGAATATATAGTAAAGTATAAATTATGTCTGTGATCAAAGCTGAATTTTCAGCATCATTACGCCAGTCTTCAGGGTCACATGATCCTTAAGAATCATGAATAATGATAACAAATATGATTTGATGCTCAAGAAACATTTATGATTATTAAATGGGGAAGGGAACACTTTCAAGGGAACTCGAGCTGCGTCAAGATGCTGTGGGAACGCCTCTGCGTGATTGCGTCTTGAAGCACCTATGAAATCAGTCCAAATGGCGTGACGGAAGGGGACGTCATTGACCAGGAAACTATAAAGCATACCTGGAACACACAGTCACTAGCTTCTGTGTATTCAGCAAGCGTTCTGTGTGAAACTGTCTCTGTCTTTTTATTGTTGTTTGTCCTCAAGCATATTATATATCTAGACCCGTCCTTCGGATGAGATGTTAAACCGAGGTCCTGACTCTCTGTGGTCATTAAAAATCCCAGGATGTCCTTCGAAAAAGAGTAGGGGTGTAACCCCGACATCCTGGCCAAATTTGCCCCTTGGCCTCTGTCCATCATGGCCTCCTAATCATCCCCATATACTGATTGGCTTCATCACTGTCTCCTCTCCACCAGTAAGCTGGTGTGTGGTGGGCGTTCTGGCGCAATATGGCTGCCGTCGCATCATCCAAGTGGATGCTGCACATTGGTGGTGGTTGAGGAGATTCCCCCATCTATGTAAAGCGCTTTGAGGTCTCAGAAAAAGCGCTATATAAATGTAACGAATTATTATTATTATTATTATTAGACAGGAGTATAATGGCGAGCAAACTGCTTCGGGGCGCAGCGGTCTCCAGCGAGTTCTAGTCTCAGTGTCTGACTCCCAGAAGGAGGATTTAAGAGAGGTCAGTTCAGTTGTTTCCTGCCAGTCATCCGTTTCAGGACGCTGGATTGACTTCTTGAGCTATCCTAGAGACCAGTCTTGAGAGGCTGGTTCCTTTAGTAGTCTCAGCCGTCTTGGGATGAGACAGATCTGAGGACAGTCATCATCTCGAAGAAGGCTTCGACTAAGAAGAAGTCCTGGCGCAGAGGCCGTCAGACTATGGGCAGTCCCCTCCAGGGAGAAACGGATTCCACCTCATTACACGGTGTCCGTTTCTCCCCGGCGCCCTCTAGGGGGCGATCCTCCGAGGAGGGCCGCAGTGCTGCCAGTTTGGTTGTTCCCTGCCGGTTGGCCATTTCAGAGCGCCACGGTGTCTGTTCGACCAATACCAGAGGCCAGTTTCGAGAGACTGGTCCCCTTAGCAGATTTTCTGGCAGTGTGGAAACTACTGCCAAATATACCTCGTTGGGTCCCGCTCATAATTGAAAAGGGTTACAGAATTCAGTTCGGTTCTTGTCCGCACAGGCTCTGGTTATGGAGCAGAAAGGTTCAGACTCTTCTACGAAAGGAGGCGATATAAAGGGTTCCTCCTCCCAGCAGGGAGTCAGGGTTTTACAGCCGTAACTTCATTGTTCTAAAAAAGGATGGAGGGTTGCGTCCTATTCTAGACCTGTGTTAACTAAACTGCACAGTTGTAAAACTCAAGTTCAAAATGCTTACACTCAAACAGATCGTGTCACAGATTCAGTCTGAGGACTGGATTGTCACGATAGATTTGAATCCATCCTCATCACAGGAAGTTCCTGAGGTTTGCTTTCGGGGGCGAAGCGTACCAATATCGGGTTCTTCCCTTCAGCCTAGGTTTAGCACCCTGCACTTTCCCGAAATGAGTGGATGCAGCTCTGGCTCCCCTGAGACTCCAGGGCATCCATGTGTTGAAATATATCGACGACTGGCTGATTATAGCTCAACCAGATGGCGGTTCAGCATTAAGATGTCATTCTGTCTCAAATGAGAAAGTTGAACTGAGGCTCAACACCAAAAAGAGTGTGCTCCGATCAAAAGTTTGGGAACAGTAATATATATATATATATATATATATATATATATATATATATATATATATATATATATATTACAGACTCCAACTTTTGATCGGTAGTGTTTTATGTTACAAAATAATTTATTTCAGATAAATGCTGTTCTTTTGAACTTGTGAAAAATGAACACAACTGTTTTCAACATTGATAATAATCATAAATGTTTCTTGATCAGCAAATCATCATATTAGAATGATTTCTGAAGGATCATGTGACAATGATGCTGAAAATTCAGCTTTGATCACAGGAATAAATTACACTTTACTATATATTCACATAGCTAAAGACAAATCAAAAATGTATACATTTTTAATTGTTGTTATAATTGTGTATGATTATGTATGTATGTGTGTATATGTATATATGTATGTGTGTATGTACATGTATAGTTTTGTATTATTTGTTGTTTTTTTATGTATGTATCTGTTTTACAATGTTCTTAGAAATGCCCAACCAGGGACAGGAGTTGAAAATTAGCACTAGCTATAAACTCTATATGCTGCGCATCAGTTACAGGCTTTGTATTGTAACTATGTTTGCTTGTATGGTCCCTGTTAAATAAACTTTAAATAAAAAATAAAAATAGAAAACAGATGTTTTGAATTGTTATATTTCACAATATTCCTTTTTTTGTATTCTTAATCAAATTAATGCAGCCTTTGTGAGCAAAAGAGATTTCTTTTAAAAACATAAAAAATCATTAGTGTATGATTGAAGTACATTTGGGAAGCTTGAACCTCAGGCATTATTTATTTATTACGATACGCCACACACTGATGTTGGAAACGCAACGTGGAAGTAGTATTAACAAAACCAAAGTATTGTGAACAATAACCCAAATAACTACATCTGAATTCAGAATGATGAAAAACATTGCTTTCCACCCACTGTCTCTCTCTAGATGACTGTCCCATCCCATGATCTCCACCAGAGGGCGCTCTTTACCTCTGCTTTATCTACAGTACAACTCCCACAACCCACTGCTGGACTAATCCTGTTCAGATTACTGTTATTTTCTCCTTTACTCTTGCCTGTTTAAAGCCCTGTGTATTAACTCTTACTTAATAAAGTCTTGTGTTTCTATTACGCTGCCATTCTGAGCGTTATCCTGGTTTCCTGTGTCCAGGTTTTCTGATTCTCTGCCAGTTTTCTGGATTACCCTTTTGTCTGTGCTTTCTGCCCAGTTGTTCATGTGGACTGTGTGTTTGACCTTTGGCCTGTTATATGGATTACGATTCTGGATTGTCCCAATAAAGCTGCATTTGGATCTTCAAACCAAGTCTCAGAGCACTTTGTAACAATTCTACATGTTATCTGTATCAATGATCAGTGTTTCTGCCTTGTTTCAAATCAAGACGGCTCTTCTAACGTCACTTGGCCACTCGTGTTTCAGCTAATATGAAGAGATTCCCACTGGAAACCACACCTTCTCCCAGTGTTTCATGTGTTGAACTGGTAATCCCAATTCTTCCGACTCACTCGAAGGGCACATTATTTATCGAGCAGATGCTTTGTTATGCAAATCAGGAAAAGAGAAGATGAAAAATCAGACAGCAGCAGACGCTTCAGCACAATTTGCACTTTACAAAGTAAAAAAAAAAAAAACTACTTGAAATCTAACATATCACAGACACGTGAAACACAAAAAAAACAAAAAAAAAAACAGAAGATTGGCCATGCTATTTAAATCAGATTTTTTTTGTTTAAATGTGTTTGGAGTGTCAGATCATATTTCAGGACTTTCATTGTGACTGCTGGGCTGTGGCGTCACACAGAGTTCACTATATATTAGTCTAAATCAAGTGCACTATTTTTGCTCTTCTCCCAGGAAGTAAACAGCTGCTGTCTGATGTCTACCGTACACAACGACATCAGCAGTTTGGGTGATGGTAGCGGGCCAATTCAATGAAGACATTTAGGAAAGTTACTTGTGTAGTTATGGATTTGCCAATGCTAGAGGCATCAGTTATGTATTAAAGTCCCCATGTGGTGAAAATCAAGTTTTTAATGTTGTTTATGTGTCTATGTGGTGTTTTTAATCTGCTTTAAGACAAACCATGTGTAAATTCACAAGTCGACTCCATTACTGAGTATTTCCTCCTTAAAACTGCAGTGAACCAAAGACAGTCTCAAAAACACGCTTTGAAATCGCTGGTGTTTCTGACGTCACAAACTACCTTGTAACCAATCAGATCAACGTGCCAGCGGGCTTCAGCATATCATTAACAGTGAACTAGCAGGGGAGTCTCAAGAGATGCCAGGTTATCCCGGGATATTTTTCTGTTGGTATGGAAAATCGGGTAGATTTAGCAATATAGCAGGTGTGTAATGTATATTACGATGTTATGATGAACTACATGCCTTTTTCCGCTGACGTTCTGCGTTGTTCAAAGCGTTTCTGATGATTGTTAGACGGCAGCTGACCCTGAGATGGCGAACGTGAACATGTTTTGTGTAACATTAGCAACACATTATTGGCTGTTTGATAACAGTCAAGCAAAAGGCTAATCATTTTATTAACCGTTATGTGTCCGATGTTGTAAAGAGCGATACAATTGTGCAGCGTTTACCTCAGTTGACCGAGTGTATCTGAGAGCTGGCGTGAGTGAGTGGAGGCGGGGCTAATTAGCATATTCATGGCACCGTGTATACTAAATGAAGCAAGGGTGTAGAGCTACATTCAAGATATTTTAAGGCATGAAGAATTTAAAGGAAAACACGTTTAAATATGTAATTTTGGTGATCAAAGGTGAGTTTTAAGAGATAAAATCATTTACTACTACTATTGACTTTAAAATCTTTGAAAAAATGTAACTGTTTGTTTGACGTCCACAATCAGCCCCTCTGTATTCTGACACCGATCACAGTCTACGCATGTTATTGCTCACTTCTTTAGTGTTTTCCATTCTAATTTTTTTTTCTACTGAATTATTTTCAGACAAACATCATAGATCTCAGAAAGTCAGACACTCTCTTCCTGTTCTCGACCAGAATAAGCCACAAACAAGACCAGATTGTATGCCATTAGTAGTCAAATGTCTAAAAATATTGCTCATCTGTCCACTAGACTCGACTGGACGCCTCTTATGTGAGTGTGAACTTCCCTTGAGTTGGTCCATGCTGAGCTGACAGCCAACAGTAATTGGCTTCACTTCTTCAACCCATCTGTGCTGCTGCCACGAGCAGATGGCCAATCTCATATCACTGACAGATATTAATAAAGAAATGACTGCAGGAAAGGAAAAACGACAGTAAAGCGTTTGATCTGTGGGTCGCCAGTGAGAGGATGGTGGTACGGCTCTTCTGATCGCTGTTTCACATCAGTTTCAGACCGTCAGCACGAGCAGGTTCACTGTGTTTCATTAGAACAGAGACACGAGGAACAGTCATTGCAGTGAACGCTGATAACTCGATCTTCTCAGGTTTCCTGTAAGCAATCAGCATGAGCTCATTAAATCATTAAATAAAGCCTCTCATCCAGGCATTGCTCTCCTCCTTTCAGCTCATCTTCTTCTCGTCCTCTCTTATCTTTTCTTCTTTCTTACTCTCTCACAGCTTGCAAAAGAGCTCAGGTTTCTAATACCGACCTACCGCTCTTTGATTCTTTTTATTTAAATTTTTTATTTTTATAAAAACATATAACAACATTTTTCTTTTTGATATTTGAAGGCCACATTAAACTATGTTGGAAACTATAATTTTTGTATTATGTTTTCATCATTTATTTTATTTATATTTGGATTTTATTGTTCTGCTCTTATTCCAGGACCAAACTTGAACTCTTAAAGTATGACAATCCATTAAACAAAATATGGTTTATTACATTTGAACTATGTTCATCTAAATTCATCTCAATATTTATTGTGTGCAACTTATTTATATACATTTTAACACAAATTAGGACTCATTTCGACCAAGACCAACAATTTTACCACTCATAACGTTTTATCGAAGGCTACTGTACTAGTTTACCAATGAGACAACAATGTCAGTAAAGAACTTGAGATGAAATAGGAGCCCTAGGAAATAGGCTACACACACACACACACACACACACACACACCTTGCAAAGTCTTGTTTTGCTGTTGCTGACATTTCTGATTGTTCATTCCTGTATATTGATCTCTTGTGTATGACCTTGGACTGTTTACCCTTTTTACCCTGTTGCTGCCTTTAGATTGTCTGTCTGTTTACCCGGATATTGTTAGTATTGTTTGCTGTCTGCCCTGACCATTGCCTGTGTTATCTTGATGATTCTGCCTTATATCTTTTGCCGGTGATTTACTCCTGTCTGTTGAACTACGAGCATTGTTCTACAATAAAGCTGCACATGGATCCCAACTCTGTTGACTCCACGTTACAATGACACGAGAAATCAAATTTGCCAAAAATCATATGATCAAACAGCTTGTTCTGATATTGTGGGATCTGTGACATCACACACGTCATGTACATTTGCAGATGCCCGCCTCCAGACCAAGACATCTACCGATAGTTATATATCATTGCATCATAGGCCCCGCCGCTGGCAAAACCAGCAATGCAGGTTAGATAGGTGGCGCCCTGCCGAATCACGACTTGCTTTACGGCACGACGTCACATACACCAACAACATTTGACAACAACTGTTTGACAAAAACGGAAACTGCATAGTATGCCTTTAACGGCTGACATTTTCCTTCACTGGATGTGAGTGTCGCGTCAGACGCAAACAGAAGCCATTATAAATCACTGACGCTGAAACTGATACAGATGTGTGCTCAGATTCTGACATCTGCAGACAACAGGACAAATGGAAGAGTGAAGGAACGTTTGCTTTTTTCGTTTAAACAACTTGTTTATGTCTCTGTACAGACTTCTGAAGGATCCCAGCGACATTAAGTGGATGGTTTATTTTAATAGCCCTGCCAACACCAAAACCTCACTGGACCAAAATTCTGCTCCTCATATATACTAATAATAATAATAATAATTTGTTACATTTATATAGCGCTTTTTCTGAGACCTCAAAGCGCTTTACATATGGAAGGGGGGAATCTCCTCAACCACCACCAATGTGCAGCATCCACCTGGATGATGCGACGGCAGCCATATTGCGCCAGAACGCCCACCACACACCAGCTTACTGGTGGAGAGGAGACAGTGATGAAGCCAATCAGTATATGGGGATGATTAGGAGGCCATGATGGACAGGGGCCAAGGGGCAGATTTGGCCAGGATGCCGGGGTTACACCCCTACTCTTTTTCGAAGGACATCCTGGGATTTTTAATGACCACAGAGAGTCAGGACCTCGGTTTTACGTCTCATCCGAAGGAGGAGACTAGGGTCAAGTTTTAATGTCATCTGGAGAAGCATCACAGAATTCATCAAAACACAAGGTGTGTGTGTTAGTTTCCCTCTTCTGAGTGTGAAAGAGAGCATGCACACAGAGTGATCTCACCCTCACGGCTCTAATAGGCTGGGACTGTTGTATAGCACAGCATTTTCAGCAGACAGAAACATTGCTTGTCCTAGGTATCTGTCGCAGCTGGTTTTGACACTGCATCTTTGCCACGTTGAGAGTTTATTACCCAGTAATAATTTTCCAAGGCAGCTCATTGAGCCATTATGAAGAAATGAGTCGATAATGTATTCTCTCACACCGGCACAACATGGACGCCTCTGATAAAGATGCCACACAGAATTACTGCCTATGAGCTGAGCCGAGCAGTTTCTTCAGAGATTCATGAGGGAATGGCTTCAGTAATTTGATTTTCCCTCTGTCTGGATTCCCTCTCTGTAAGGGCACTTCAGCAGCTGCAATAATGTACTATTACCTCATCGAAGAGCAGAGGATTGACATGCTACTCATCCACGGAGTCTCCGTATCCCTTTAGTCTGTGAATACACAGAATAATCGAGTAGATATGGTAACTGGATGAATATTTGAATGTTACCAATCCTGATCTGAATTCTGACTAGTGATGCAGCCTGAATCATAGTGACACGGAGGAGAACTGAGGGACTGAGCCTGGAACCCTCTCCCATGGGTTTTCCTTCATCGTCACTGATGGAGTTTGGGTTCCTGCCGCTGTCGCCTCTGGATTTATTAGTTGGGGACACTTAATATTCAGGTCTAGTATTGATCTGGCTGTATGAGAACTGAACTGGACAATGACATCAATGTTTTCTGAAGAACTGCCTTAATTTAATAATTGATGATCTTTGCACAGACTTTGAGTCAACACGGAACTGACTTCAGCTGAACAAAGACACTATTTTTCCTTAGAGCTGCTGTACAGCCGAATTTAACTCTGTTTACATAATCAAATCATTTTCCTGTTTATCACTGTAAAGCTGCTTTGAAACAATACTGTATTGTAATAAATTCTGTTGACTTTATCAATCTTTGTTGCATTATATGCCAACAGTGACAGTTGGGAAAATGGGAAATGGGAAAAGCATTTGTGTTTATACTACACCCCTTAGTTTGTACACCTGTAGTCTCGCTTAGCCAGACCTTCAGACTGACAGCAGAAGGTCTGGACTCCATCACAGCCTTCATTGGCCAAGGACCACGCAGAGGCCATCTGACTGACATGTAAACATGTAAACTACTTTATCGCTATGTCTGATTTAAAGAGAGCAGAATGCTAGATCTAATAACAGGTAGACAAATTCACTTACAAAATAACCGTCATTTTGATAATTTCAGTCTCCCCTTTCGCGTTGGGTGTTTCTTTGGTCTCCCCGTTGTGCTGTAAATTCGTTTAATGCACAGTAAGCCGTGGATTATCCCTTACTTATGTTAGTTATGTTCTGGTTATGAAAGGTTTTTGGGTAGAGGTTTGCCACTCAAGTTTGCGTCTTTGCAAACTTGGTTTATTAAACTTGCAAACTTGGTTGCAAACTTGGTTTATCATTGGTTTATTAAATGTATTAGGTAACTTGCTCAATAGACAATTACTGACTATTACTAATACTACTCTGGATATGGATGGCCTGTTACTTTACAGAGATTATGTATTTATAAGGCTACTAGGATGAAAACCATGCGATGTAACTGTCATTGATGAAAATCAATGTGTTTGGTATGGTATTTTCCTGATACGCTGCAGTGATACACGTCTCTCTGCATATAGGATCCAATTTACCCGAGGTTTTAAATTACCCAGGGTGAACTACTTCAAGTTTGGGAGCCCTTAACTGTTTCATAGTTTGAGGTATTATCAGTGATTTCACCAAACATGCTCCTTGGCAGTGGATACTTGATCTTCCTAAATTTGTCTATGCTTCACGTGTTGGAACAATAGGACATTGTAATACATAAACAATCCAGGTGAGGAAAATTTTGGTTTTTGATGTGAATACAATGTCTGGGGAGAGCAAACACACTTTCCATTAAACTTGTTTCAAACAAGTAGTTATGATACTGCACATATGAACTCTTGCTAGCTTCAGAAGCTGTTAAAATGAACAAAATTTGTGCTTCCAAAAATCTCTGAAACTGTTTCAAATGTAGAATATTATTTCTGTCATAACAACTTGAGATATTGAAAACAGGAGTTGAAAACAGCCTTTATAAACAGCCTTAAAATTTGAGCCGAGGAAGTTTCCAAAATTTGGTTGATTTACATGCGTCTTGAGGCAGAATATTGTAGCCAGAGCTACTTCTCTCTGTTTATGTATATGACGCGTCATGCAGGTACTTGGGTTACTTTGCAGTGGTTGTTTGTTGTGCCGCTCGGTCAAAAAGATTGAAAATAGATAGATGATATTAATAGAGGAGTAACGTAGTGATTAGGAATTAGACAAAAGCACGGTTTGGAAGATGGATTCATGATGTACTTGCTCGTTATATAAATTTTGAATGAAAAAAGTTACAGTACACAATACTAACAGGAGCCGTTAATAAAACATGGACACTGATGAATAGAATGAACATCATGCCTGCATGCAAATCCTTCCCAGCTCACATACCAGTTCATAAATTATTGATTTGCCCCACCGCTCTTCCCCAACAAACACTTGGATCCCCACAGTTTGTTAAATCACAATATATTTTTCTCTGGGATCAGTATTTCTGTCATAGCCCAGGAAATGTGAAAGAAGACATTCTGCTTCGTACCTGTATATGAGGACCTCATCATCTGAACAGTTGTACTGTAGCTGGTACATTTTCACTTTGGGAGCGGTCTTGCTGACGGACCACTTGATCAAGGCAGACACAGCAGTCACCTCAGACACGGAGACTGCTTTCTCTGGCGGGCTCTTGGTAGAGCCTTTACTAGTCCTTGAGCTGCCTGTAATGTCTGACAGACGGGACTTGGGTTGTGATGCCTGGCCTGTGCCATTGCTTATGTGGGGTAGCTGAATAATTGACAGCTCCACTGAAGCGGTTGATTCACCAGCCAGGTTGGCTGCAATGCAGGTGAAGGTCCCATAATCCTTTGAAGTGGTTATTAGGATCTGCAGGGTCCCATTGCGGTACACCACAGTGCGGGAAGAGTTGCCCAGTAATCGATCATCAGGGGTCACCCAATGGATAGTTGGGGTGGGATCTCCTATGGCTTCACACCGTAGACTGGCGGTCTGCCCCTCCAGAACAAGCATCCTGTGGGTGTGTTGAGTAATCAGTGGCTGCTCACACAAAAACTCATCCTCCCGAACACTCCAGAAGTAGCGGCCCTTCAAGCTGGGAGGCGAGGCACAAGTTTCCAGGTCATCATCTCGCTCCAGACGTCGGAACCAAAGCAATTCGCAGTTGCAGTGAAGCGGGTTACCTCCTATGCTGAGTGACAGCTGAGGAGTGAACGATGTGGTCATCACCTCTGAATCCTGTGCTCTGGCAAAGATGGGATCCGGCGGAAGCTTCTGGAGCCGGTTAGAGGTGAGGTCCAAGCGGGCCAGCCTCTCCAGATCCACAAAGGTCCCCTCGGGAATGTAGTCCAACAAGTTATGGTCCAGGCTCAGCTGGTGCAGGTTGATCATCTGCCGGACTGAATGCCAGGGCAGAGCCTGAAGGTTGTTGTAGGACAAGTCCAGATCCTCAAGTGATGCGGCAAGGTCTTCAAACGCCCTCTCAGAGATGCGACCCAGTTGGTTGTTATTGAGGATGAGATGCTGCAGGCTGACCAGCCCTCGCAAGTCATCAGGGCCCAACTCCACTAAACGGTTGTTATCAATATGAAGAGAACGGAGGGTTTCCAGGTCCCCAAAGGAAAAGGGCTGAATGTAGCTGATTGTGTTGCGGGATAGAGTAAGGTCCACCAAGTCTGTCATGTTGGCAAAGTCCTGCTGTGTGATTCGAAGGATGTAGTTTCCCCCTAATCGGAGCTCCACAGTGCTGCGGTCTATATCAGGTGGCACAAAGAGCAGGCCTTTAGCGGGGCACAGGGTCCCAAGCGACTCAGACAGGTTCTGGCACACACAGTACTTGGGGCACGCTCGGGCCATCATCACAGCCATACCCAGGACCAGCATCTGATAGAGCATGTGGTCCATGGTAGATTCACATGAAGGGACCTGGAGGACAACAACACACAAGGAACAATCAGTATCATGAAATAGAGGATCATTTATGATTTCATTCAGTGTCTTTGAATCAGGTTACTGTGACAGATGTTAAGAAGCAACAGAGGACTTGTGCATATGCAGTAACTTTCTAGAATCACTCAGTGAATACTGATCAGCTGTACAGATGGTAACCACACTTATGCAGATTAAGTACTTATGCATAATCCCGACTGTATATATACTTATATATAACCCCGATTTTTTATCAGGATCCGAGTCATTGAATATTAAGTCTACATTTGAACATCTACATTCTTTTCCTTTTAATGGTGGTTGGAAAACCCACTTGAAGGTGCATACCGCCACTTACTTCACAACACCTGTGTGACAGCTGACGTAAAATAAAGGATCGGGCTAAGGATAGCCGATACCGATCAGTTAAAAAATGCTTAATTGGACCCGATACCAATCCCAGGACATCCCTATTAATGTGTGTTACAAGTGTGTAAGTCTTAAATACACTGAAAAGTTTGCGTCAAAAGTTTGTCACTCGGTGTAGAACATGCAGATGTCTTTGTTTGAACAATGAACTTTACTTTCTGTATTGTATGTTGCTTCAAAAAAGCCTATATAGTGCATTTTCAGAGTGTATTCTGCTAAGTTGCACATGATGCTCTGCAAAAATAGGCTCAAAGGCAGAGTTCTACTTTTGGTGCCACAGCGGGGGGCTGCTCATGCAGTGTGAATGCAGAAACCTGTGGTCGTGGCAGACACAGGATGTGTGAAGTGTCTGAACAAATATTTGCATCTAAAGAAACTGATTTCTCCCTCGGGCTAACATCAACTACAAGGTATATTTGTTGCTAAAACAAACAAACAAAAAAATACTGGTATGGAGTGCCTGGGCAAGAAATTGGCTCTGTCCCAAATGGCAATCTAAGCCCTTGCAGTCTCTCTGAGTCCACACGTTTGTGACATAATGCAGCTTTGACTGTTGGATAGATGTCTGCTGTGGAGTTCATCCCAGTGCGGGCTCAGCAGAAGTGTGTATAGTGGCCACAATGATTGAGCTTGTGTCAGAGCAATAGCCTTGTGGCTACTAGCACTCCAACATATGTGACCTGATCCAGCAAAATGAGTCACAGTGACCCAAATTTCAAAACTGATATTTTGGTATTACTGGAAAGAGGAGACCATAAGCTTTCAAATGATATCCTAGTCAAAGTCATCATACCTTGAATGGTTGTAAATATATACACATTTGAATTATGGTCGTCTGCCCTCTTTTTCCAATTGAAAACCTGAGAAAATCGCTTTTAAAGTTTTTTGCCCGTTTTTTGTTGATATCTTTCAAAATCCATTGCATTTAAAGGGATGAACTATTTATTGTACAGCTTAATTTGACCAAAGACATTAATATATGCTATTATGCCAGGCTGAAGCTCAAATTATTTTAAAGTTTTTATTTGAATAAATAATTTAAAAGGCACTTTTACAAACATTTAACTAAAATCAGAAAGATTGAACAGAGGTGCTACAGTTTTGCTTGAGAGAGGGTGTGTGTGTGTGTGTGTGTGTGTGTGTGTGTGTGTGTGTGTGTGTCTCTCTCTCTGTGTGTGTGTGTGTGTGTGTGTGTGTGTGTGTGTGTGTGTGTGTGTGTGTGTGTGTGTGTGTGTGTGTGTGTGTGTGTGTGTGTGTGTGTGTGTGTGTGTGTGTGTGAAAGAGAGAGAGAAAGTGAGAGAGGCAGAGAGACAAGGAAACCGAGAACAAATAATGTTAGCCTATGCAATCATATCTTTGTGTAGGCTAGTTGACAATAACAGTGTAACATATTCATAACGGATATACCAACAGTAAAATATTGGGTTAAAATAAATCAAACACATTGTAATGGATTCTCCTTGCAGATAAATACACTCACAGAATAATTGCACTCACTCACATCCATACACGATAAATCATCAGAGGATGACACGTCTCCAGATCCAAAACAATCACTGACTAGCCTTAGCCACTCTTGATGACCAGCAGCAGAGCTTAGGTTAGAAGCCTCAAGTGAGTTCAACGCTTTTGGCGACTTTTTGGCGACTTTGCTCTCTTTTGACAGCGACATTTCTCAAATTAATAATATTTAATCTTTCTGAGGAGATCTGCTAGCTTGTTTACACAGAGCGCCGCGAGTCTGACAGGAGGATGGCTGGACCAATCGCGTGCCGGTCAGTCGAAATGGGGCTTCCCATTGACAAATGATCAGCGTTTGTGTACATTTCTAAGCTTTTTGATTGGTTCTATACAACGTGTAACACCATATTTGGAGAGCAGAGACGTTTCAGGGGATACCCGGGAAATGCTCAGAGGTGACGAGAGGAGTTGAGAAAAGCAATATTCATTTCCAGCGAATTTAGTAAAACTTTGTAAACTTTAATAGTCATTTAAATACCTTTACTCAATTATCTGGACTACGAAACTTTAGGAGATTATTTTTGAATGTCTGTTCTTTGAAATTTAGCACAAAAAAATAAATAAAATAAAAAATATTATTTCATTGTTTTTCCACATAAACGGCCCATATCTTAAATTGGAACGTTGCGACTTCCGACTCATTTCGCCAGATCGGGTCACATATGGTGCAGCTGTCCATCAGGCGACCCGAGTTAGAGTCCCGGCTTGAGGTCTTTTGCCTGTCCTGTTCCCCTCTCTCCCAACCCCATTGATTTGTATAAACGCATTAAATGCCAAAAATATAACTCTAAAGGCACCCTTCTGAAACCTAAAATGATAAATATGACACCCTACAGTCTCGTCCACTGTAAGTCCACAAGCCCGCAAATTCACATGAAATGTGCCATTTGGAATAGGGCCATTGTATCTTCCTCTACAGTCTTAAAGTAAGCAAATACAATGTCCTGTTACATAAAGGAGAATTTCCCCTTACCACTCCATCAGACGGACATGACCCAACACACCCACACTGCAGAATAAATCAGGGTGGACTAAAGCCAGGGCCACACATGGTTCTGACAGGTAAAGTACTTTAGTCAGTCAGACAGCCAATGAGTGAAGCATCAGAAAGTCATCTTAACTTTTCAATTTTGTGTGTTCAGAGTATGTCACATTTAACAACCATTTAAATAAGCTTTAAGTTGCAGAATAAGTTAATATGTTACAAACAGTCAAACTGTTTGAATTTTTTATATATTATTTTTTAGCAACAAAAATAAACAGGCGTAATAGTGAAAGACGGTATGGTAAGAAAACCTGGGGCTTTACCTAAAAAATGTTGAGGCTTAAGTCTCTGACTGCAAACAAGGTCAATTAAAGGGATAGTTCAATAAAAAAATTTAATTCTGTCATCGTACCAAAGCTGACAGGGCTCCAGACTAACTTTTCCAATGGTTGCACTGGTGCTACCAACTTTCTCAGTTGGTCGCACCAGCACATGATTTGGTCGCACCAAATTGTTTTTTTTACAACATGGAATTAATCAATGCATGCTGATGAATAATTGTCCTAATCTGCGTACCCTAGTTTTGCACTGATGTAAAAAGACTGACAGTGACACAAGACCTCATATTGGCAAAATGTTTTAATCTTTTAAATGAAAATTAGAGATGCACCGATTGATCGGCTGGTGACCGGAATTGGCCGATTTTCACGTGATCGGCCATGACCGGCGACCGGCCGGTCAGTCTGACAAATGCCGATTTTATGCCGGTCAAATGCACTCGGGCGCCGCATGATTAACCTTTTGAGCGGTACGGTCTCATATATGGGATTTGTATGTCTGTGCCCATGAGAGTACGGTGCGGTGCCACATTTAGATGTTCAGTGACGTCGCATAACTGCCAGATTCAAACTGTGCTTTCGCGCGTTGGCTGCCTGGCGCTGAGCCAGAGACGGACGCGTTCAGCGCTGTTATGGCACAACTAAGCAGTGTTTTCAACCTCAAAATGTTTATTTTAGGTTTCAGATATTTAAATACACATAAGCACGATTAAAACAATACATTTGGAGTTTGTAAAATACACACTGATGTCTGTGGAAGCAGCAATAACAATCTATTCAAATATAATTTGCCGACATGTGTGTTATTCATATCAGACAAACATAGGGGAAGTAACTATAAAGTTTACTCTATTCTTCTCAGTTCACCGGCCACTTTCTTGCATTTATTTCGGAGAAACTGATGAATTCACGTGCTGTAAATCCGACTGACAGGACAACATTGCGGCGCCCATCTCATTATAGATCAAGATTAAAGGTTTTTAAACGACCACTCACTTACACGTATTTGAGAATCGGAATATCAGATAGGCTAGTTGATGACATGGTAAGCAAGTTTGTGAATATTTTGAATAAAAAAGGAAAAGTGAAATAAAAGCGACACATCTGTCATACAGTTTAATTGTGGCTGCGGTGTATCGCGTGACGCGTCGCCATGGAAACATTAAAGGGAACGTTCGCGAAAAAACTCACTCGGGGGGTGGGGGTGTCAGTTAGAATATTTTAAACTTACGCGTGAAAGGGTTAAAGAAAAGATGGAAAATAAATATTTGTGTGTGCTGTAAAGTGGTTAGAAAAAAATTAAATCGGAATCGGCTAAAATCGGTATCGGCAGGTCAAACTCAGTGAAAAATCGGAAATCGGAATCGGCCTAGAAAATTGTAATCGGTGCATCTCTAATGAAAATCATTAAAAAATAACTATAAAAAAAAAACACCACGTATGTTTTGTAATGTTTGATTGTATTTTATTTAGTACTGTCAATCGATTCAAACAATTAAAGGCAGGGTAGGTAGAAATGGTCTAAAAATTTTATTTTTCAAATTTGTTTAAACTTTATGTACATATCAATACATAATTAAAATGTAAGTACTCTGAAAAAGAAAGTATCAAAATCGAGTGTCTGTAGACCTCTCACGACTGTTTTAAAGACATCTCATTATTTCCATTCACTCCACCCCCTCATTTCTGTGCTTCTTCCAAAGCCACGCCCCCAAAACACATGAACGCGCGACTCCGACCGCTGAGCTAGAGGACGCATTATTTACCTGAGACAAGCGGAGGGGAAGGAGCATGCAGTGACATCATGTCACTTTAGATTGCTCTTTCTCTGCCATTGTTTTGGTATTCCTAGGTTCAGTGCCTTCTTCTTCTTCTTCGATAGATTTTATTGGCAGCTTGCAAACATAGTGCATTACCGCCATCTACTGGACGGAGGTGTGATCAGGTTCCGTGCCTCTCGCACTCCTCAAATCAAACGGTCGCGCGCAAGTGGGCAGGTGCTGTGTGGCAAAAGGGTGGTTGCCATGGTTGCGAGAGAGTGACAGTCGCCTAAGCCAATCCTTTGATTCGTCCCGAATCGAAATAATGAGCTGTGTTTAATACAGATTAAACGGTCTAGAGTCACTTGATTTTTATACTCTTTTTTTCAGAGTTCTTACATTTTAATTATGTATTGATATATATAGAAAGTTTTAACAAATTTGGATCTTTAATTTTTAATAAATCCTACCTACCCTGCCTTTAACTAGCCTATTCGCGATTAATCACACTTAACATTAAAGTTTTTAATATATTTTTATATTGTAATAATTTCACATTTAATCTCCAAATTAATGTAGAAACAACATAAAGTATAGTTTAAATATTTGATCTATTAGGTAGGAAATATACATAAATTGAATAAAGTTATCAAACACCTCTAATAATAAAATAATAATAATACATTTTATTTGTAAAGCACTTTACATTTGACACCAAATCTCAAAGTACTACAGTAGAACATAATTTGCTACAGTAGAACATAATTACATAACATAATAACATAACATAATAACCTCTCAGTCTTCACTGTAATTTTCTCTGACTTTTTTCTTTGATTAGATTTTTTTACATTAATGTATCACAGAAGCGGGTTTATTAGGCTGCTGTCGCTTTAAGATCTGATGCATACAATGCGGATCTGGATCTGACAAGCATCCGATGTTGTCACAACTCTTAGTGTTCATTTAACACTTTTTAACTAATTTAATACTGTGCTTACGAGGATACTCGACAAAGTTAACATGTTGGCATACTTTTGTGTGTTTTTGTCCATTCAAGCGTGAAAGAGAACTCAATGCGGCTGCGCGCTGTCTGAAGCGGCATTCTGTGCGCGAGTCCTGTGTGTGTGTGTGTGTGTGTGTGTGTCACACAGAGAGGAGATTTACAGACAGCGCGCAGCAGTACAGATTTAAGTTCTTATTTTTGCGTTTTATCGCGCTTGAATTGTTTATTAGCACTTAAATGAATGATAGCGTGCTAAAATATAGAGCAGCCAATGGATGAAAGAAAAAATCTGATGCTGCATTAATTGCGTTAAATATTTTTAACGCGTTTAACTGAAAAAAATGAATCGCATGCGTTAACGTGTTCATTTTGACAGCCCTCATTTTTGTATAATCAAACATAAACATAATATGTAGGGGAGCGCGGGGCACAACCTAACACGGGGTTAGTTGTAACGCGCTTGTTTTAAATACTTCCGCACATGCTTGGATGACGAAACTTTGTGTATTTACTAGTTGTCATATCAACACTATATAGAAAAAAAAATCCGCTAAATTTTTTTTTTTTTTTGGAAGATATCCATAGACATTTATTAAACCATAGCAAAAGTAAATTTCTTACTTAAGTTAATTTTTCATCTCTATTTTTTGTGTTTATTTAAAATAAGACAAATCTGATATTATTTTAATCTCCAAGATGTTATTTAACAGTTGAGATAGTTATTTAATGCTTCGCTAACTAGCAGGAGACACTAGCCGGGTTTAAATCCCAGTTGTGCAGGCGGGGGCATGTTGTAACACTGCGTTACAATGTGCCCCTATTAGAAATATGCTATTCTATTCTATACTTGTATTAATTTTATTGAGAAAACGTGAGAAAAAAGGTGAATAAAGACTGAGAGTCAATGTTCAGAAATCACTAATTATTAATATGTTTTGAACTATGGTGTATAGCTGTGTTTTCATGTGTTCGTAGTCAAAACTCAAAAATGAGTTTATATTTAATTATTAAAAATTGCCATTATTTTATATGAAAAAGTTTTTTAATTGTATTTTATTTAGAAAATATTTTAGTTTGTTTTGTATATATTTTTTATTAGATCAGATAACATTTTAAGCTGTCATATGGTCATGTTACAATGTGCCCCTCGACATGTTACAATGTACCCCACCTATGGGGCATGTTGTCACATTTCACTTCCATTCTTTCGGGGTATATCAAGAAAAAAGTATATACTGTATTAATAAAACAAAAACACATAATTGTAGTAGACATGTGGGAAATTAATGTGGGGAAAAAATAAAAACTCTGAACCATAAGTAGATTTACACAAACTGAGAAAGTCAAAAAGCGTTACTTTGTGCCCCGCTCTCCCCTATTTGTTATATTCCTTTGCTCACTTGGTTCCTCCCTGTCCGCACCTGTGCTCTCGTCATCAATTGTGTCTGAGGCTGTATGCTGGCTCGTTGGCTTGTCGCGTTTTACCATCAGTGTGTAATGCGTGTGACGTGTACGTTCATTAATAAATAAACTGCAAGTGTCTTGCGGAAGAACATTGTAGCCGGAGCTACTTCTCTCCGTTAATGTCTATGGCGAGTCACGCAGGCACTGGGCAACTCCGCAGCTGAGACGACCCCGGGATAAAATAGTCCGAATATAAACACTTATTATAGGCGTACCGTAGTGATTCAGGATAAGTCAAAAACACGGTTTGGAAAATGGATTCATGATGTACATGAATACATACGTACTACAACGGCGTTCTGTTGCGCATGCGTGAATTTAACTGAGTAGTACACGACCATGCACTCGCACAAATGCGACCACATAAAATTTTAACTCGCACATTCTCAAAAAATGGTCGCAGTCTGGAACCCTGATTATTAATCTTGTTGGCTGGGTATACTTTTTCAGTTAAACAGTTAAATTGCCCTTTTTTGCTGTGATACAGTGACATACCATGTAGACTTCACAGTTGTTCAAGAGATATTTTATTAACTCCTTTTCTGAATTACATTAACATTTTATATTGAATGTCTACTGTTAAATATATGAACTAAGCATTACATGCCATGTTAAAGAATTCAATTTTTACCAGGCGAAAAAGACTTACAATTAAATGTATTAAATATGTACTTAAGTATGTTTTAGTACAAAACAAATGTACTTTAATGGATTTATAATACATTTAACAGTACGTCTTTTTCACCTTGTATGTACAACATAGGGAAATGTCAAAACATCATACTGTGTTGTAATAAAAAACGTCTAGGTTACGACCTCTGTTCCCTGAGAACAGGGAATGAGACACTGCATGGATGACGCTATGGGGAACACCCTCCATGTGAACCGGTGTTTGAAAAGCTGTACAATCACGGCAATAGAATTTGACTGGCGACAGCCTGTGACACTACTAGTGCGACTCAGAAGTATTAAAGAGGCGCCTAGAGAACATCGTTCCCCAATAGCATCATCGAAGCAGTGCAAGTTCCCTTTTGAAAGGGAACAGTTACTTTTTTAACAGAGGTTAATTTTGCTTTAATATAAAAATAAACTCCTCTTTTTCCCCTTTCACAGACACTGTGATCAAACAATTTCCAACACGTCTGAGATGCGAGCACTGATTCGAAGGAAATGCAACAATGAGGCAAACTCAAAGACCAATCACTCCAATTCACTTGAAGGATGAAGATGGTTTGAGTTGTGACAGTACTGTAACTGTTTGCAGCTATTAATGACAGCACTTTATTGACTGTAGTTAGGTTTATTGACTCAAGGTAGTTTTTTTGTTGTTGTTTATAATACCTCTGCAGATCACTGTATTTTATGTTAATGTTTTTTTTTTTTTTTTACAGTTTACATATGCTGCTGTACTGATGTACACTGGGTGTAGTACGTTAAAGTTTACTAGCTTTCAAAGTGTGTGTGTGTGTGTGTGTGTGTTTTATACAAATATTTTTTACTGTGTTTTACGGAATGATAATTTTTCACTGTATTTGTAATACATTCAAATATATTATTTTCATACTGAATGGTTTTATAAAAATGTATTTTTATTATACTAATAGTGGCTCTTATAGTGTTCTTCTAATACATTATTAATAAGCTGATATTATATTTAAAATATACTGGGAACACATTAATGTGAAGCTAAAAATATACTTAAGCTGTAGTTCGAAAACATATTTAAATTGTATTAAAAATACAAGTGCAGAAGTGCTATTAAATTACACTAAATGTACTTAAAATAGGTCCATTTTAACACAATTAAGTATATTAAAATATATTACTATTACCTTAAAATTGACCTTAAATACATATTAAAGTATACTAAGTATATTTGAAGTTGTCTCAAAATAACACATTTAATACATACTTAATACTGTACACTTAAAATACATTAAATATATCAAAATTTAATTTATATTATTTAAATATTTAAATATATTTCCTTTTCACCTGGGTTATTACACATTTTATTCCCCAGCAAGCTAACATTAACATGCTTGGCTTTAGGTGAGACATTTGTCCGTGCAAGGCCTCATCACCTTCAGACCATGACAGAGAGTCACAGAGGATTTCAAAAAAAAAGTCTGAAAAATTGAGGATGCTTGATACTTCAGTTAATGGGCTGGTCCTAATTGCGGTCAATAGTGCAAACTGCACAATCGCATGCATAGCAAAAGAAAGAAGAGAAAATAGAAGAAAGAAAGAGAAAAACAGACTGATTCTCTTCAGCCAGGCATTCATATAATACTTTTAATCTTACAGTTAAATCCGGTCTCTAGTTCATAAACGCCAGAGGAGAACTGGCCCTCGACTGAGCCTGGGTTCTCCCAAGGTTTTTTTTTTTCTCCATTAGGTCACCTGATGGAGTTTTTCGGTTCCTTGCCACTGTCGCCTTTGACTTGCTCAGTTGGGGATATTTGGGGATATTTAATTTAATTAATCAATCAACAATACTATTGATCAGCATTACCAAACGTGGACGTTTTCCACTAGAAACAAACATTGATGTATTATTTTAATTTAATACTGTGAAGCTGCTTTGATACAATCTGTATTGTGAAAAGCACTATATAAATAAACTTGACTTGACTTGACTTGACTGATTCGTGTCTGGCCATGACCATGGGCAACCAATTCATTGCTATAGAAATAGCTTAACTGTAAATAATGGTTGAATTGTCTGTTTTATTCATATGACATGCAAAGCAAGTTTAATACACAAAGAAATCTCGAGAAATAATTTATTCCCCCAGCCCTTAATGCATTGTGTTTCTATGTTGAGCATCAGTGGATGTTTTCAGCTACTGTAATAGTTGTGTTTGAGTCCCTCAACTGTCCTCAGTGTGAAAAGATGGATCTCAAAATCATACAGTCAGTGCTGGAAAGGGTTCAAATATGCAGAAAACGTTGGAAAACCAATGAATGTGCAGGAGCTGGAGGATTTTGCTGAAGAACAGAAGAAGTTTGCTCAGGACAAACAAGGGAATCAAGAACAACCATCACAAAACATAGAAACAGTCGTCCTGGTAACAACAGTTTCAAGGGTATGTAAACTTTTGAACAGGCTAATTTTTTTATATGGTCAGTTATTATTTTGTCTTGTGATATATATGTAAAAATGACTAAATAAAAAAATAACATGCACTTTTTATGATCCCTCTGTTTTTGTTAAAATTGTTACAATTTTCGCAAGTTCTGCAAGGATTATCCCTTTAAGCACAGTGTAAGTTGCTTTAGATGAAAGAGTCTGCTAAATAAATAAATTAGTTCAGTAGGCCAAAAGAGCTCCAGTTGCATCTATACTTTATAAGTTTAGTGTGGGTCACATTAAGTCCACAGTGCGGGTAACTGAGACGCCTGACTTAATTTGGAGCGCTCACATAGAGTATCACCCTACTGCACTAAAGAGAGAGAGAGACTTTAAAATTAGCATTTCTTGATTTGCTTAAAATTCCTTTATTCGGATGCCTATTGGAGACTGAAATCTAAAGTGCAAAAAGATCCCGGTTATCTTACATATGTGTGATGGGCCCAGGACGATCTTGATCAGATCAGTATAACCCTTTACAGTATATCTGGAATTAACATGTTCGTATCCGCATATTTTTAGCCGCATTGAATTTAGACTTTTATTCCAACGCGTCCCCAATGCAGGTATAGAGATTCGACAGGACTTCCCCATGTCAATGCATGTCAATCAGCTGTCAATGCATAACAGCAGCCTCATTTAACAGCTCTAAACCAGACTATGAGGAGGCCCACGACTAAATACATGCATGGCCACTTCTGACTGATTAAAGCTCCTTGTTCAGACTTAATTAATGCTCCTGCACATAGAAAAGTATGAAAATATTTATATTATTTAAGTTTAGTAATCTAATTAATTTACTAACATATATAAAACATGTGAAATGCACTAACAATTAAGAACTAGATTTCTCAAAACATGGAATAAGTAGAAGAAAGAAACAGTAACATTAGTTAATTCATTAAGTATCATGAACTAAAAAGTATTTTCACTGTGAGTTAATGTTAAGTAACATGGTATTGACAGTTTTCAGTCACGTGACTGGTGTGGAGAACGTCTCGGTTACGTATGTAACCCTCGTTCCCTGAGTAGGGAGCAGAGATGTTACGTCGTGACGACGAATGTGGTTTCGCTTAGAAAGCCTCTCATCTTCGAGAAATAAAACGAGCCAATGGCAAAGAAATGCCATGGGTCTGCTGAATTTGCATTGCGTAACTCCACCTTACCTCGTAGGTATATAAGGAACTACGCTGGCAACATGCAGATATGTTTATTTACTGAGGAGCCGAGACTGAACTCCGGCGTTCCAGCGGTACTGCGGAAGTGGCAGAGAGACGCTACTCAGGGAACGAGGGTTACATACGTAACAGAGACGTTCCCTTTCGTGGTCACTACGAGTTACATTGTGATGACGAATCTAATCTAATTCCCAGTCTAATCACGCCACCTCGGCTATCTTCCAGTGCCATGCGTAAGTCTGAGATCCCTGTCGTGAGATTAGCACGGGCGAAGGACTCCTACTTAACACAGGAATACCAAGGTACACTGGGAAGCATATCTCAGCGGAAATATACAATCAGTGCCATCCCGAAAGGGGGGGGACTTACAGAATACACATATGACCTGGGAGGGGGCTGCATATGGAGAATCACTGGGGTGTGGTGTCCAGCCGCAGGTGGAATATTTCAACCCCAGGGGTGGCAAGGTGGCTTGCCAAGGGAAAGACACATGCTGAGAGAGGCTTACAGTGGAAATACACATGTGGGGGTCGCCCAGAGGGGGAAACCATGCACACGGCGGCACCTAGCCAATCGCGAAAGCATAACTCTGGCGTTGATGTCAACAGTGCTGGAGGAACTCAGGGCCTCTCGGGGAGGCTCACCTGAGGAGAATATCGCACGTATCCAGTCCGTGGAGTGGAATGGCCAGCAAGCGAAGACACCTGAGCGGGTCCTAGTTCCGGCTGGTTGAAGCGAGTACGTGAGGGGACACTGGCTCCACTCGGAGGTTATAGAACCTGGCAAATGTGTTAGGTGTCGCCCAGCCTGCAGCTCTGTAGATGTCTGTTAGCGAGGCGCCATGCGCTAGAGCCCAAGAGGAGGCCACACTCCGGTGGAGTGGGCCTTCACACCAAGTTGACACGGCATGGTTGACCTTGCTGCTGGTATGCCAAAGCAATGCCGTCCACTATCCAGTGAGGCAAGCTTTGCTTGGAGAGAGCCTTTCCCTTCAGCTTCCCACCATAACACTGCGTTCTGTCTACGTAAGCATGGAGGGCGCGTACTGGACATAACAGTGCCAAGGCTGGGTCTGCCTCCTCCAAGGGCAGCGCTTGCAGGTTCACCACCTGGTCTCGAAAGGGAGTGGTGGGAACTTTGGGCACATATCCAGGCCGGGGTAACAGGACCACGTGAGAGTAGGCCGGCCCGAATTCCAGGAACACTTCGTCAACCGAAAATGACTGCAGGTCCCCTATCCTCTTGATGGAGGCCAATGCAACCAGGAGCGCTGTCTTCATTCACAGGAACTTAAGCTCCACTCAAGCTCAAAGGGAGCACTCTGCTGGGCAGTTAATACCACTGAGAGGTCCCAAGAGGGAACGAGAGGAGGGCGAGGAGGATTCAGTCTTCTCGCTCCTCTCAGGAACCTGATGATCAGGTCATGCTTTCCCATGAAGTTACCTTCAACTGCGTTGTGATGTGCGGCGATGGCAGCAACATACACTTTCAGTGGAACAACATACACTGTCCCTTCTTGCAGGAAGGAAAGCACGACACTGATCAGGCATTTTCTGGGGTCTTCTCGGTGAGAAGAGCACCAGGTGACGAAGAGGTTCCACTTCAACGCGTAAGCATGTCTCGTGGACGAGGGTGCCATAGGGTGCTCCGTCCCTGAAAAAGGAGGTCCTTCCTCAGAGGGATTAGCCAGGGTTAGGTGCTGTCGTGAGTAGGGCTGGGTATCGTTCAAAAAATTTCGATACCAATACCGATACCGATACCTTGATTTCGATACCGGTTCCTGATCGATACTTTTTTCGATACCAATTTTATGAAATCCATTTTAACAAGATTACATAACACATTACCTCAGAAAAACTTTGGTTTTATTTTTTCATTTTGACTCATGCTCCTTAGTCAGTGCACAAAGGAACAAAAAAAGCACAAAGGAACAAAATATTCCTTATACATATACATAAGGTACAAAATATTTTTTTTATAAAGAGCTCATGCTCACCAAAGCTGAATTTATTTCATCAAAAATACAGTAAAACTTGTAATATTGTGGAATAGTATTACAATTTAAAATCTTATTTGAATATATTTCAAAATGTATTCCTGTGTTGTCAAAGCTGAAATATGAAAACAGTTTTTGGAAGGTCATTTTTGATCACTTTAATGCATGCTTACTGAAAAAAAATTCTGACCAACACGTTTTTGAACGGCAGTGTACATTCAGTAGGTCATTATTGCAATATAAACACAGTCAGAGTGATCAACAAGGTATCTCTTCATTTACCAGTCGAAGACGCAGCAACTTTCTGCTCTTATGTTTACTCCGTGCACTGTCAAGGTGCGCGCGTCTCATAACAGTATGTGCGGAGAGTTCCGCGCGTCTCCTGTATGTAGAGTTTGCGTGTATGTGCGTGAGCGAATTTAGGCGTGTCGTTGTGCATTTCATATGTATTTGTTTGAGCACTGACGTTGACGAGTTAACCCCTTAGGTATCGAAATCTGGTACCGAAAAACAAGTCATTTTTCGATACTCGATAGTATCGAGGCAATTCGGTCGGTACCTAAAAAGTATCGAACTCGGTACCCAGCCCTAGTCGTGAGGAGTACTAGTACGGAGAACCAGGTCCGGTTGTGCCAATGAGGGGCAACCAAAATGACCTGCTCCTCGTCCTCCCTAATCTTGCACAGGGTCTGTGATGTACGCTACTGTCGCGGTATTGTCTGATCGGACTAGTACGTGCTGATTCTTGGGTTCTGTCCAGGAGCCCGCGGCCGCATGTCCATTGCACATGGCAGAGCTGAGGTTCGTCCACGGGGTGAAGGTCTGACGGCAGATCGGAGTAACTGGTACTCGGAGCGTGCCATGTTGCCATGCCCACCTCGGGACTCGATCGCGAAGCCAGAGCTGAAGCGGTCTCATATGAAGCAGTCCGAGCGGCGTTACTGCGGCTGCGGATGCCATGTGCCTCAGGAGCCTCTGAAATAACATCAGTGGAACCGCACTTCAGCAAGTCAGCAGTGACTGTGCACACGACCGTTAGCGGATGGATCACGCGCCCACATCCAGAAAATACACGGGCAAACCGTCTTGAAAAAGACGTGCCACTTGCAGCTCTTTTAGAGAGAGGAAAAGCTCAGCAGAGTGCTGAAGCGCCAACACACACACTGTCGGCAGATCACTGCACTGATCAGCAGCAGGCAATGCGATCTCGCTGGACACCAACACACTGAAGAGCCACTCATCTCGTAGATTGAAGATGATTCAGAATGGCTTGTGGGAGTGAAGAGAACTCTTGGCTCGGAAGCGAAAACATATCTGCATGTTGTCACTTCCTTATATACCCACGAGGTTAGGCGGAGTTACGCAATGCAAATTTCGCAGACCCATTTGCATTTCTTTGCCATTGGCTCGTTTTATTTCTTGAGGATGAGAGGCTTTCTAAGCGAAACCCCATTCGTCGTCACGACGTAACTCGTAGTGACCACGAAAGGGAACTGGAGGACAAAACATCTGCAGAACTGCTGCACAGGCCTGCCAATCTGTTTCAAACCACGGATATTTACATCACATCTCAAAAGAAGAAAAACTAATATATGATCCATATACAGCACCTGCTGCAGTATTTCAATCAGTAAAAACAGCAGGATATCCATCCAAAAACACTTACTGTAAAAAACACTTGAATTGCCTTAATGTACTAAAACAGTGATTTTATACAATCAAATGCAGTATACAGGTTATTGATGATGCAGATTACATTCAGGTGAGCAGATGAGCCCAGAATATGAACACAACACGCTCAATGGTTAAGTGTTTTCTTTATAATGGTTTTATATGGAAAAGCGCTTAATGAGATGCTGTGCATTGCGTTTATATTCAGGGTTCATCGCTTGCCTATATATATTATACATCATCAATAAGGTGTATACTGAATTTTTCTTGTAATATCACTCTCTGCATTAGTACTTAGTACAAACCTGATGAACCTGGACAGGCGGGCAGTAGAGGAAAGCCTTGTTTTGCCCTGCAGGTGTGTGTTCCTTTATGGGTGTGACGTCATGAGAAAACTATTAATTGATTGGTCTGTACTGTCCACTGATGTTACTGGATTTCAGCCCACATTAACAACTGTTAACACTCCTCACAACATACTCAACCCTAGCTGACTTAGCAAGAATCACCCAGACTTAATCTTGCAAATACAAAAGTGGAATAAAACTGCAATCGAACAAGAATTGTCCCTAATTCATTGGTCATTGCCAGATGGGTATGTTCTCATTAAAACTTCATGCACACTGTTGGGATAGAGAGAATGAGTGCTGTGTAACTGACTGTACAGGGCTGTTGGCGAGAGCGTAAATGAGTCTTCAGATGAGATCAACCATAAAGAGCGTTGCTGAGATGCTGTTGTCTTTAATTATTTACATGATCGGCCCTCAGGGTCTGCCTGGAGACGAGGCCTTACACAATAACTGCCTCGTTCAACACATTAGCCTGTGGAGTGCTTTAGGGCTGTCAAAATAACTGAAAAGCTAAATTCGAATTTCTTTCTGAAATATTAGCAACATTCAAATTATATTCGAAATCTAAAGGCAATACTTTAAAAAGAGAGGGTTTTCGTCAGCAGGAAGAGCCTTTTCATGCCATTTTTCACATTAACAATGTAATCCAGCACTGTATACTGGATAAGCTAACAGAAACACACTGCGTCAGTTACATCGTCATCATCATCATCATCATCATCATCATCATCATCATCATCATCTCTCGCGCTTCTCTCGACACACCAAAAATTCAAAGGTGCAGGTTTTTTTAAATTCAAAGAATATTCAAAATTCGAATTTTTATTTGACAGCCCTAGAGTGCTTTCACGTCTGCCTCCAGGAACATGTAAATCCATATCCTATAAATATCACACCAATTTTTGAGAAAAAAGGTCTGTAAAATCCTGATGGGACTATCATCTGTTAGCAGTAACACCTGACCTTTAGTAACTGTTTGCCAGGCAACAATCAGCAGATTCAGGTGTATAAGTAGAAAACATGTGCCACTTCTCTCTCTCTCTCTCTCTCTCTCGCTACCTTCTTTACTTTCAGTGAAATAACCCTTTCATGAGGCCACACACAGAAACCTTGACTAACATGATAAGTGGGATTATATGCTCCAAGAGTGTAGGATAAGCCCCTTTAAACTGTATCTCTTCAGAACAACGTCTCCACCAGCAGAATGTCTGAAATCCCATACAGCATCTTTAATGTTCGGGAAACAGAAAGTCCCGTCCCACTTCACTGAGCAGCTTTATAGCCCACCAGGTTCTCACAGGGCTTGTGGAAACACACCTATATTCATTATGTAATGTGATTAGTGTCAGTGACAGTAATGGCTCATTTCCACTGAGCGAAACGGTACGGTACAGTACGGTACGGTACACAATTATTTCCGTTTCCACTGTCAAGAGTTGTGAATGGTACAAAAATGCCGAACCATGCCATACCACTTTTTCGGTACCCTTCCGTTGAGGTACCTAGCACAGTGGTACGGTACTAAAGGGCGGAGCTAGACTCACTGCAGAACGTTGATTGGTTGACAGAGTATCATCAGATTCGTCACTTGCGCGTGCCACAAGGGGAATGACAACATAAGAGGCACCAATTTTTAATATACAGTTGAAATACAAAACTACTGTTATTGTGTTACGAAATGTAGTTTTAAGAGTTTTTCAGGCGAGAATGTAGTTGTTTAAAGCTCAAATCTGTGGTTTATTTATAAAGATTTATGAAAATTTGATCCAGGTTGTGAGATCCAGGCAATCACCAGGCGCTCTGCGCTCATGTACCCCGCCTGGAACAGCCTTTCCTCATCTAGTCCTTCTGACGTTTGCTGCCGACTCTGACGTCTCTGTTGTGGTTAAACATGAGATATAATTCGTCTTGTGTATTTCTAATGGGCGATCTTTGGTCTTGTGAATCTATAATTTGTTCTTTTTATTTTAAAACTTTATACTTTATAAAGCTATTTAACTTTACCATTGTAACGTTAGACTAGAGCGCTGACTGTATGTTTGCTTTATTTCTTATTGTATAGCTTCTTGTACTTTCTACTTAGACTTCTATAATGGCTATTATTGATAAAACTGAAATTTAACAAAAAGAGACAGGGTTGAGTTTTGTCATTTTAAATTTTATTGCAGTGAAGATGATTAGAGTACAAATGCACATATTGCCTGAACCATATTAATAAGTTTAATATTTGTAAAATTTAAACGAAAAGAGGCAGGGTTGTGTTTTATATTTTGTGTTGTTATAAGTAGGCTAACGTTACATGCAGTGAATATAATCAATACGCGTTGCCTGAAACACATTTGTGTGGCTATAATGTTTAAGATTTCTTTAAATGAAAACAAAAAGAGGCAGAGTGGTGTTTTATAACATATTTAGTTTTATTGTTGCCTAAAATGTACGTACAGAGATAACTGGAGTAGCACAGCGAGCTAAGTGACTCAGAATTATCCGAACTTTGCGTACTTGCTATTGAGAAACGCCTAATGTCAGCGCTTGGCTTCTTGTGACAAACATGCCAAGAAGCAGGAACAAGATCTGCTCATCTGTTGTTGTTTACTATGTCGCTTTCTTCTTCACGTGAAAAAATGTCGTTGATCGCTTCTTTCTGGCATAGGCTACACCACGCCTATCAAGTAAGGGTACTGTTGGCAGTGGAAACGCTAGCCGATTCATGGTTTACCAACCCGAAACTGTACCGTACTGTACCGTACCGTACCGCTAAGTGGAAACGAGCTATAAGAGCACAATTACTGAATCCACAGTACAAAGTATAAGCGTCACTGACTGATCATAATACTAATAATGATTCAGAGACTGCATGTCACACTCAACACAAGAAAAAACCCTGCAGATCTCTCATACAGAGGAACAGCATGTCAGTAGCATTATTAAATTATTAGAATATGATTTTTTCCCTTGGACCAATCAGAGCACACTGTTTTTTTTTTTTGGAAAGGCAGGATTTAAAGAGACAATAAAATAAAACAGAGCGTTTCAGGCTGAGGGTGAAAAGAGTATTGTATGTCATGTAAATGTATTCTTGCAGACCCCAAAATTGAAATTGTAAACTTGGAAATAGGCATAATGTGGTCATTTTAAAGGAGATGCAGTACTAAAACTGAGTGTTTCAGCCAGTGTCACAATGAAAATAATAATTTGTGTATTTGTGCATCAATGACAGTTTTTGCACATAAATTACCTTAATTGACATAAGTGACCTTTAAGAAAGGTTAAAACAACATAAAAGGGCATGTTATGAGCCGAGGATAACAAGCAGGGAAAGAAAACAGAGCAGCTGAGCTTGAGTTTGTGCTTCCACCTACAGAAAGCTGAACAGGCGTAGGCAGAGCAAACAAAGCACGCTGAAGAGTGTTAATGAACTATCAATAGACTGACGAACATGTGCTCCATTATCATGAGCAGAGCCGTTGCTAAGAGGAGAAAATACTCTCAGTGGCCTCGCTTTTACTCTAATATTAGATCATTTCTGTGTGCTGAGCTACACCATCATTTCTCCCCCCGCTCCTCTTAAAAGGGAACAAACCATCAACACTAGATTACTTAACGAACCCTCAACACTAGATTACTTCTCAAACCCTCAACACTAGATTACTTCTCAAACCCTCAACACTAGATTACTTCTCAAACCCTCAACACTAGATTACTTCTCAAACCCTCAACACTAGATTACTTATCAAACCCTCAACACTAGATTACTAAACGAACCCTTAACACTAGATTACTTCTCAAACCCTCAACACTAGATTACTTCTCAAACCCTCAACACTAGATTACTTCTCAAACCCTCAACACTAGATTACTTCTCAAACCCTCAACACTAGATTACTTATCAAACCCTCAACACTAGATTTCTTATCAAACCATCAACACTAGATTACTAAACGAACCCTCAACACTAGATTACTAAACGAACCCTTAATACTAGATTACTCAAACCCTTAACACTAGATTACTTCACAAACCCGCAACACTAGATTTCTTATCAAACCATCAACACTAGATTACTTATCAAACCCTCAACACTAGATTTCTTATCAAACCCTCAACACTAGATTACTTATCAAACCCTCAACACTAGATTACTTATCAAACCCTCAACACTAGATTACTTATCAAACCCTCAACACTAGATTTCTTATCAAACCCTCAACACTAGATTACTTATCAAACCCTCAACACTAGATTACTTATCAAACCCTCAACACTAGATTTCTTATCAAACCCTCAACACTAGATTTCTTATCAAACCCTCAACACTCGATTACTAAACGAACCCTTAACACTAGATTTCTTATCAAACCCTCAACACTAGATTTCTTATCAAACCCTCAACACTAGATTACTTATCAAATAAGAGTTTGATGTACAATTTGAGACCTGGAGACCTCTGTCCATTAGCGTTCCCATTCATCTCAGGGAAAAGGGAATAGAGGCTGAAAAATTTACCAAAGATGTACTTTGTATATTGCTTGCAGTATATTGTTGAGTTTTGTTTGAGCTTTTCCTCCATAACGGGAGGACCCTGATCAGCCTAATCCCTAGAGTATGTAATAAATCTGCATTGTAAATGAGTTATCAGTGCATGAATATTTCACATCCACACCGAGGGAGAGATGCTTTCATAGCGGATGCCTTTTTGGACACAGAGGTCAGAAAAGAAACTAATCCACTTCAATCTCTCTCGTTCTGGACGTCACACTAAAAGCTCCTCTTCTGAAAGCAGAATCAATTGGCAATTTCTCTGGGAAGGAAGCGACAGCACTTTAATACTGAACGGATCAGTTCTGCATCCCGCTGATGAAATTTCCCAGAGGATCAAAGTGAGAGAAGCCAAAGATGGCCGGTCCAGTGCTGACCATAAATGATCTTCTGAGAGGAGTGAGGAGCCGCTCCGCTCATCCCTCTAGATTGGACTGAAGCGATCCGTAAGGATGCCGGATTAAGGTTGAGCTGTGGTCACTGCGGGATCAGCTCTGCCATCATAATCTATTATCACTTACAGTCACACTGAGAGATTAAAACAGCGAGGTACTCGAATGCCTCCGACAGGGCAGATAATCCCGCTGGGAAACACTTCCCAAACAAAGCTGCCGCTCTAAAAATAACACTGATCCTGACAGGAGTCCTGCAGTAAGCAGTTTCCCTCCAGAACAAGCCACAGATAAACTGTCTGCTGCTTTTTCATGTAAAGTCCAACACTAGAGTGGTCCCAAAAGAAAGATTATTTAGTGTGATGAATCCTGTTCCTCCAGCTCAAATAACACCCATGATGTATAGATGAATAACACAAACACAAGCTGCACACGTATGTGTGTCTAAAGCACATACTCCTATTGACTGCCATCATCACTGTACAATGTTTGACATGCCATCTGCCACAAATGTTGATGATCATGATTTCATATACAATATATTAATATTTTCATATTCCATTAATTCCTGGTGTGCAGATATAAATCCTGCAGGAAGTGTTTATCAGCTCTGCACAGAAGTTAATGTGCGGCGGGATCTGGGCTGAACACCAGAGATCTGATTCCATGATTTTGACGATGAAGGTTCAGAAGCAATCAGGATAAAAGTGCACTGTTTTTATATGATTTATTAGACATTTGGCCGTCATTTCTGCAGGAGAGATGAGAGATCTGGCCTGAAGCAGAACTGCTGTGTGTCGCAGGTATTCACCGTTGAATGACTCTAATATATAGCAGAAGTTATGTAAGGTTTCAGGATCAGTGGCTGCTAAGAGGGAATGACTGACATATTCTACTTGTTTTAACACTGTACACAGGGGTGTAACGATCCCCTCATGTCACGATTTGATACATATCACGATACTGAACTCACAATACAATATTATTATACTCCAAGACATGATAAAAGGTCAACAAAAAATATAGTTGATTAAAATGCTAAATTTGGTATTACATTGTGGGGTAAATGAATAGTCTTGGACATGGTGCTGGAAACCCAATGCACAGGACAATAGAGTCATCAGAATAAAAATATTCATAATTATGAAGGTGAAAATACAGAATTATTTTACACGACCATGCTTTCATTCTGACTAGACATATTTAAATAATGTAGGCCACTTTTTACTGGTAACATCAGACATTTGGCATTATCAGAACCCACAAATATTCCCCCATTGCATTATTATATAATATAGTCAACATTATATATAGTAGTTTAATGTAATGTAGTACTGACACTAAAACTCTGTAAACTTGAATTTTTTCCTCACAGTAATTTTTATTTTGGGTGAACTATCCACGATACATATTGTTGCATTTTTGTATTGTGATATATATTGTGACACGATATATTGTTACACCACTAACTGTATTTTGTCAGTGAGAGTCAACAGAGACGTCAGGAATGATGCTGTTACCTGTATGGAGCCGCTGCTCAGACATAGAGTCAGTCCATCTCAGGATCCTCCCGTCTCCAGCTGAAGATGATGATGATGATGACACACCTGAGGAGAGGAGAGCATCAGGTGAGCGTTCTCATGTTCTCTCATGTTCTCTCATGATCATGTGTGAGACTGATGACACTCCTGAGGAGAGGAGAGCATCAGGTGAGCGTTCTCATGTTCTCTCATGTTCTCTCATGATCAGTGGTGGACAGTAACGAAGTAAATGTAATTCGTTACTGTACTTAAGTAGCTTTTTTGCGTATCTGTACTTTACTGAAGTATTTCAATTTGGGGAGACTTTTACTTTAACTCCACTACATTTCAAGGTCAAATATCTTACTTTTTACTCTTTCTAAATCAGTCGTTCCTTTTTATTTATGAGTGGATAAAAACTTAACTGGTCAAACGAGCCACCAATCACAGCACGCGTTTAGTTTTGAACTTGTTTTACTTGCCCCTGTTGGCGCCTTGGCAGCAACAGCGCGAATATAGGGTTCAACGTGAGTGACGTGACATCACATCAATGCAACAGGCATAACATTGAGCGCCAGTGTCTTGATAAATGATGGAAGAAACTAACGTTACTGACTCTAACATGCCACAACACCCATGGCCTTATTTACGCACTTTTTTTGAAGTTATTGAAAAGAAGAACGAGTCCTTCATTTTTAAGTGCCTTCTCTGCCTGCCTCGGCCCTGTACAATTTCGTCATACAAGAATTCTCCTTCCAATCTAAGGAAACACGTAGAGGTAAGCCATTTTCATTTCACAATATTTTTTTTAACGAGAAATCTTGGACACAGTCACCTCTGATAACAGATCACTCTAAATTGTAATGTAGACACATACTTTCTGTAAAGGTACTTTGAAACTATATGTATTGTGAAAAATGCTAATACAAATAAATGGAATTGAATACGCTGCATGCAAAACTATTCAAAATAGAATTTATATTCCAACATAACATGTTAACATCGATTGATTGCTATTTCACAATATCAGAGCCCTCAGCTTGAAAAGTTTCAAAAACAAATACTATGAAATACGGTGAAACAGCTAACTTAGCTGACGACGTGTACAATGTTCATGGTGACATGACGTCACATAGTCTATATTTTAACATACACAATGAAACAGTTTTCTGCAAGCTATTGTTAGTTATCTATGTCAGAAATTTACAGTTCTAAGATAATAAAAATCATGCTGTTATTAGCTAACATCTTATTTTAATTTAAAGTAAACAATGAGCTAATTAAAGTAATTATTACAAGTTGGGAACATAATGATTACATTATATGAAAATTTAGCATTGGTGCATGTATTATGCTAAAACAGTTGACTGGTGGAGTGCTCCTTATTAACAGTGATTGTTATTTTCAAAAGTTCAGCTTCCAAAGACTGTGATCTAACTAAGCCTATTCTGAAAATAATGTATGATCTCTGGTTTAACTTAATGTTTTGAATGTTTCCTTTTTGCAGAGAAAACATGGTAGCCACATGCAGAGATATATTGCCCTGACAGCGCCAAGGAAAAGAAAAATGGAGAGCGAGGTGGCTCCTTCAACCTCCAGACAGTTGAAGTTGAGAGAAACCAAGCTAGTCACACAGAAGAATGTTGATCATGCAGTGTTGAATTTTGTGACCCAGAGTCTACAACCCTTTAGTGTGGTGGACCAGCCATCATTTCAAGCTTTCTTGCATGAACTTCAGCCTAACGCCTCTCTCATGTCAAGGACCACTCTGTGACGTAAGATGGATGAGGCAGTACTTGAAATGAAGAAAAATATAAAAAAAAGCAATGTCAGGGATCGATTTCATAGCAACAACAACAGATTGTTGGAGTTCAAGGAGAAGAGGTTTCATCGGTGTCACTGGCCACTGGGTTGATCCTAACAGTCTGGAGAGGTGCTCAGTAGCACTAGCATGCAGGCAGCTCAAAGGTTCGCACACTTTTGATGTTTTGGCTTGCACACTAAATGACATACATTCTGAATTCGGCATACAGAATAAGGTTGTTCGAACTACTACAGACAATGGGTCAAATTTTTTAAAGGCATTTCGTATATATGGACAGCAAGATGAGAACAATAACTCTGCTTCAGGTGAGGCTGAAGATGATGAGATCAATGACGAGATGTGTGGTGATGATGAGGACGTGGATGTGGATGGTGTTGAGGTGGACTTTGTAGATGAAGATGATGGCTTACAATTCCAACTTCCGAAACATCATCGATGTGCCTGCCATTTATTAAACTTGGTTTCCACAGTGGATGCAGCAAAAGCCTGTTCAAATGAAGCCTACAAGAAGCTGTCCCGATCAGCATTCGCTAAGTGTCATGCACTATGGAATAAGTGTGGCAGATCTGCTGCTGCTGCAGAGATTATAGAAGACACTTGCAAAATTCAGCTGATCCGCCCCAACGCAACAAGGTGGAATTCCTTATTTCTCGCCATTGAGAGAATTCTTAGAATAATTAAAGATCAGGGAGAGGGGGCTATCAGAACCGTCTGCACTTCATTCAAGTTGCCAATGTAAGTGCTGTTGTTGTTTTTTTTTTTTTTTTTTTTTTAAATTCATGTTCCACTAATGATAATGGTAAAACTGCTTCTTTTTTTTTTTAAACGCATTACTTTGAATAGTTGTTTGACTACTCCATGCTCAGTAAGGATTGGATAGGAGTAGATACTGGGAGAAGTACAAGAATTTATGACTCTTGAGGGCCTAGTAATTCCACTGTTTGTAAAATGACACACACACACACACACACACACTTAAAATTGTAATGACATGAAATTATTAATTGTTGTTTCAATGTGTGATAGGCTGAGTCCAGTTGAAATTGTCTTTTCCATGAGCCCCGTTGCCAAAGCCCTCAACATTCTCCAGGCTGAAATCGATGTTCAGATGGGATGGCTTCTGCCTACTCTGACCCTCCTCATCTCGAAACTTGACCGAATTGGCATTACCTCCAGGTACTGCAAACCTCTGGTTGGTGCCCTACAAGAAGGCCTGCAGCAGCAGTTTGGAAACATGCTGGTAGAGCCAGAGTTTATTGCGGCTGCAATACTTGTCCCGAAATTTAAAACATCCTGGACAAAGGATGAAAACATTGTCAAACTAGGTAAGATTATTTTATTTTTATTTTTAAAAGTGTCATTAGTTAAAGATTCAGAGAAACTGAGCCAAATGTTTGTTTTTTTAAGATATCCAACTAAAATTTTATCTTGACATTCTCAATTTGTTTAGGTTTGTTTAAATACTGTTCTTTTGATATTTTAATCTGGAGAAATGTGTGATTATAGTAAAGTTTTGATTCTTAGCATCTATGCAAATGTCCATTTCAGGCCTGGACTACATCAAGGACCATCTGGAGGAAGAGACTTTGAATCAGCCGCCAGCTGATGGTTCCAGTGGCTCTGAGGAAGAGGACTTCTTTGCGAGCATGAAGCCTACTCATGGTCAGGAAGGTATCAAGCAGTTAGATGGCTACCTTGCCTGCAAAGCTGATGACAAAGACATTCTCAAGTCCTTCCCATCAGTCTGTAAGTTGTCTTTGAAGCTCAATACTGCTTTACCCGCCTCTGCAGCTTGTGAACGTCTTTTCAGCACAGCAGGGCTTATTTTCAGTCCCAGGAGGGCAAGAATGGACTCACACAACTTTGAAAATCAGCTCCTTCTCAAGCTGAATAAAAGATATTGCCACTTTAGTTAGATCATCAGTGCCATACTGTACTAGCATGCTCACCAAAAGTACACTTAATGGAATGCTGATTAATAATGTTTACTGCCACAACTATTGTTCATTGCCATTTGAGGCTTGTTATTTTAGTATGTCACTTGTGATGACAGGTTATGTAATTTGTTTTGAGATTTTCACACTATGCTGAGGTCACCTTAGTTGATATATTTTATTCATTTATTTAATTAAAAATTTTTACCAAGTATCACCAGGTTTCATGTGAAGCAGTATAGAGTTAATACACAAATACTGACAATTACATGTAAAAGCATTACTAAATATTGTTCCTGACTGTGTGGAGAAATTCATAACTGAAGTAGTATTATATACACCTACTGTATGCAGTTGTGACTGGCAAGTGCGTTTCTTCTGATCACAAACACTAGTTCCTATTACAGTAAATCTGATATGGCCAGTTTATATTTATACACAGAGACATTCAGATATGATATAGTAAAGGAAAACTCATGTGAACCTGTGTTTTGCAAGTTTAAGTTTAAATAAAAACTTGGATAACTGTTACAAATAAATGTTAAACTGAAACTACCTGCTCTCAAGTCCTGTTATTTCATTTAGTTCTAAAGGAATTTTTTGTGCTTATGAATTTTTTTTATAGACATCAGTGTCTGACTAATTAATGTCATTTTATTAATAGATTGGTGTGCCAAGAGTGACATTAGAGTCTTTATGTAGACTGAAAAAGACCATAAGACAGTTGCAGCTCATACAGAACGCTGCCGCCAGGATTCTGAGCAGAACCAGAAAATATGAACATATCACACCAGTCCTCAGGTCTTTACACTGGCTCCCAGTTAGATTTAGGATTGATTTTAAAGTATTATTACTGGTATATAAATCATTCAATGGCCTAGGACCTCAATACATTGCAGATATGCTCACTGAATATAAACCCAACAGATCACTCAGATCATTAGGATCATATCAGCTTGAAATACCAAGGGTTCACTCTAAGCATGGCGAGTCCGCTTTTAGCTATTATGCTGGAACAGCTTCCAGAGGAGATCAGATGTGCTCCTACAATAGTCACATTCAAATCCAGACTCAAAACACATCTGTTTAGCTATGCATTTACTGAATGAGCACTGTGCCAATGTTCGTCCGACTGTTTGAACTGTACTGTATTTTCTGTATAAACTGTTTTAATTATTCTTATTCTTTTTATTATTTTAATTTCTTCTATGTAAAGCACTTTGAATTGCCACTGTGTATGAAATGTGCTATATAAATAAACTTGCCTTGCCTTGCCTTGCCTAGACTGAGTTACAAAAATGATAATAGGACATTATAGCCATAAAAAAAGCATTGTACTTGGATACTTAAGTACATTTGAAGGCAAATACTTTTGTACTTTTACTCAAGTGAATGTTTAAAGGCAGCACTTCTACTTTTACTTGAGTAATATTTTACCTTGGGTATCTATACTTTAACTCAAGTACATGGTATGTGTACTTCGTCCACCACTGCTCATGATCATGTGTAATACTGATGACACTCCTGAGGAGAGGAGAGCATCAGGTGAGCGTTCTCATGTTCTCTCATGATCATGTGTGAGACTGATGACACTCCTGAGGAGAGGAGAGCATCAGGTGAGTGTTCTCATGTTCTCTCATGATCATGTGTGAGACTGATGACACTCCTGAGGAGAGGAGAGCATCAGGTGAGTGTTCTCATGTTCTCTCATGATCATGTGTGAGACTGATGACACTCCTGAGGAGAGGAGAGCATCAGGTGAGCGTTCTCATGTTCTCTCATAAGCTGGTGTGTTCCAAAACAATGATAAAATTCGCATTTAGGAGATATAAGCATTCAAAACTTAAAGTCTCTCACTTCCGCTAAAATAAATAAATTTTTTCTGACATCACCGTGGACTTCAGCTTCTCATCACATCTTCTGTCCAATCAAATGCTCTCTAGAATCTAAAGCTCTGCCCCCTCTGCTATAAACACCACCTGGCCAAAGCGACCGGCATTGACACATCACAGAGCAATATGGGTTGGAGATGTGTGTTCAGTTGCTCAAACGCTCCAGTTTTATTCCGGTTTCCAATGAATGAAATGGATAGAATTTATTCACATCTCTACAATTGAATCCAGTGTATCATCAGCGCTCGGATTCACTGCCATGGCGCTGTCAGTCTGTGAGGTAAACTAAACGTTTTTCGCTATTTGAAAAGGGGGAGGAGCCATTCAATGTCCCGCCTCTGCCTTAGCTTCCTGTTTCAGTGGAAATTACGTTAACGCATCAAACAAAGCTGCACGTTCCAAGGCACTTCAGTGGGCCTTTAAAGAAATGACTTTTTATACAATTCATTTACATTTCATTATAAGAAGAATATTTAATACTTCTACAACCTGGGACAGAATTTAATGATAAGAGAAACTCAAGCCTGCTGATGCTGGTCATTTCATCAAACCTCAGGATGGCCTGACTGGACAACATGTCCTCATCATCACTAACACCTCAGTGTGAATCAGCCAGTCCTCACAGAATCAGCCTGTGCTGCGGGACTGGGGATGTGTGTTTGCTGCAGTGGCTTCTGGGAAGCTGCAGCGTTGAGTTAGATGGGACTGAATGTGAATGTGGAGTAATGAAAGATAAAGAAGACTGGCAATAATGATGAGTGAAGGAGATGAGCAGTGGGTGTCTCTGGCCTGAGGCTGGACAGAGTCTGTAAATCCCTGCTCAGTCTTCACAAGCACCACATTAAAGCTCAAGTCCATCCGCAGACGCAGAGTTCACAGTTTTGGTGTTCGGGACGTAAAACTGTGAAAAAAAAAAAAAAAACATTTTGGAGGGGGGAGGGGGGTACTGCTTTTATGTCCCCTCCAATATCAAGTATTGATATTTGAAAGTATGTTAAAGTGTACTTTTTGACCTGTTGAGGACAGAGTTTCTGCGGGTCTGAAGAGAACCAGCTCCACTCATTTCCAATCGGTCAATGTAAACGAGGCGTGTACATAAGCCTGTACAGACCAAGCGGCAAACTGCCTGTCTCTCTCTCTTGAAACCAACAAGGAAGTGACTTAAACTGCAGTTCATTGACTGGCCACTCGAGACAGGCTCCAAAAGAGAGTCAATCCCATTAACCCTCATGTTTAAATGCCCAACTTTACAGCAGAAAGAAATGTGTTTACAGCCTGGTGCAAAAAGTGGTTTTAGTCTATATAGCTAATTTTGCCCTTCATGATGACTGTGAGGGGGGGGGATTTTTTTATAACTCATTCGTTTAAATTATATTAAGCCTTAAAGTTCTGCATAATTAAGGGCGTGGCCACTTGAGTGACAGGTGGATTGCCGCTGATGTCAATCTGCCTCTTTGCCCATTTTTATGTTATCCGGGAGTGACGCGCTGCCAAGATGGCGACGGCTGGCTCCGCCCACTTTGGCCTTCAAAAATGCTCTTCAGAAACAGTACAGGTGACGTCACGCACACTACGCCCATATTTATTTACAGTCTCTGGTACAGACCTGCTGTATCCGAGCTGATGTACAGGTTCTGGATCAGGATAAACCAGAGAGAGAGAGAGAGAGAGAGAGAAGTGTTGAAGCTTCAGCTCAGTCCAGCTGTGGCTGGTCGAGGGTTCAGCGCCTGACAGCGTTATCATTCAGTCTGTGTGTGTTATGAGGGGGATTTGCTGTGATTAAGGCCGAGCACACAGGGGTTCATTGTTCTAGAATCAATTTGATTTCAGGGATTTCCACGTGTAAACAGGGTTTAGCAGCACCAGGTGCATCCAGGTTGGAAAATACAAGCTTCTTATGCTGTTGTAATCTGACGCATAAGTTGTAATTTATAAAAATAAACTTAACGGGAAAATTTGTGCACATGCACGCAAATTCTGACCCATGCGTACGAACGTTTTGGAGATGGAGCAGTTTGGCGCCACCGATGGTGAGCTGGAGTTAAATGTCTTTTTGGACACTTTTTAGAAAATTATACATATACAGAAAGATAATACAAATATAATTTCACTCATCAAGCCTATCACTTGAAGCAAATATCCAATTTGAACAGTTTGAATCAGTTGAACAATGTTCCTCTGGCATGCTGTGTTTTAATGTTTTAACTACAGAGATAATTGCTTATCATGATAATAGCAGATTGTCTGAGAAAACTGTTTGGTGCAAATAATGCACAAGGCCTATCTGTTTCCATTAAAAATATAACTCAATTAAAAATACTATTTGGCCAGTGGAAAAGATTGAGAAAAACTTTCTCTGAAATATATTTTACACTATATGATTTATTTATTCAAAAAAAAGGATAGGCTACTAAATGATTTTATTTAATGTAATGTGACGGCACATCCGTATTTCATATTTTCCTAATGTCTTGTACCGTTAAACATGTTACCACGTGGATGAATAATCATATGCAAATGATATGCAGATGAGGATCTGCATAGTAAAACTAGGCGTTGTAAGCTCCATATATGGTTATTTCGGGGTGGAAACGCATGTGCGCACAATCTTCCGCTGACTGGGATTTATAAAGTGAATTCTGCGCAGGTTCTGACGTATCAACGGTTTTATAAGTCTGAATATTTTTGGCTTTCGGGCGCACGTACACTTGTAGTAAGGATCCTACACACAGTTTTATAAATGAGACCCCTGCTCTGCATATCCTCACACACAACTCATCCACTCTTACAGAAGAGGAGAGAGAAACGGAGAGAACCGGGTGAAAGGAGACACTGAAACCCTTCAGGGAATATATTACTGAGCTGTTTTTTATATTATTACTATATACTTAATACTATATTATTATATTTTTATATATTACTGTTTTTCAAATAACACTGAATTCATTTAATTATTTAATTATATTTAGTTACTTTCATTTTAAGGATCATGGTGGAAGAACAATTCATTTCTAATATATTCAATATATTAAATAGTCAATAGGTTCAAATATTGTTAATATTTGTAAGGATGTAAATATTTATTTGTGGTGGAAAATCAGTTGATGAAACGTCTCGGTTACGGATGTAACCCTCGTTCCCTGAGTGGGAACGGAGACGTTACGTCGGATGACGACGATTGGGGTTTCGCTTAGAAGCCTATCACCTTCGAGTATATAAAACGAGCCAATGGCAATGAAATGCCATGGGTCTGCGGAATTTGCATAGCGTAACTCCGCCCGCCGCAGGGGGTATATAAGGAAGTACGCTGCACAATGCAGACATGCCTTCGCTGAGGAGCCGAGACTGGCCCCAGGCGTTTTTCAGCGGTACAGCGGAAGTGGCAGGAAGACGTAACGTCTCCGTTCCCACTCAGGGAACGAGGGTTACATCCGTAACCGAGACGTTCCCTTTCGTGGTCACTCCGAGTTACGTCGGATGACGACGATTGGGGTTCCAGTCTAATCACGCCACCTCGGCTGTCTTCCAGTGCCCTGCGTAAGTCTGAGCTCCCTGTTGTGAGACTAGCACGAACGAAGGAGTCCTACTTAACACAGGGATACCAAGGTACACTGGGAAGCATATCTCCAGAGAGAAATATGCAATCATGCCCAGCCATTGATGGGGGGGACTTAGAATACACATATGACCCAGAGGGATGCATATGGAGAATCACTGGGGTGTCCAGCCGCAGGTGGAATTTTAAACCCCAGGGGTGGCAAGGTGGCTTGCCAAGGGAAAGACACACGCTCACAAGGAGACTTACAGTGGAATACACATGTGGGGGTCGCCCAGAGGGGGGACCATGCACATGGAGGCACCTAGTCAAGCGCAAAAGCTGCGTTATGGCAGATTGGCATAACTCAGGCGTTGACGTCACCAGTGCTGGAGGAAACTCAGAGCTTATCAGACTCACCTGAGAAGAAAATCGCACGTATCCCGTCCGTGGAGAGGAATGGCGAGCAAGCGAAGACACCTGAGCAGAATCTAGCACCGGCTGGTTGAAGCGAGTACATGAGAAGAAACTGGCTCTACGCGGAGATTATAGAATCTCGCGAATGTGTTGGGTGTCGCCCAGCCTGCAGCTCTACAAATGTCTGTTAGCGAGGCGCCATGCGCTAGAGCCCAAGAGGAAGCGACACTACGTGTGGAGTGGGCTTTCACACCAAGGGGGCACGGACGACCTTGCTGCTGGTATGCCAAAGCAATGGTATCCACTATCCAGTGAGATAACCTTTGCTTTGAGAGAGCCTTTCCCTTCAGCTTCCCACCATGACAGACAAAGAGCTGGTCTGAGGTCCTGAAACACCGCGTTCTGTCTACGTAAGCACGGAGGGCGCGTACTGGACAGAGCAGTGCCAAGGCTGGGTCTGCCTCCTCCAAGGGCAGCGCTTGCAGGTTCACTACCTGGTCTCGAAAGGGTGTGGTAGGAACCTTGGGCACATATCCAAGCCGGGGTCTCAGGATCACGTGAGAGTCAGCCGGCCCGAATTCCAGGCACGCTTCGTCAACCGAAAATGCCTGCAGGTCCCCTACCCTCTTGATGGAGGCCAATGCAACCAGGAGCGCTGTCTTCATTGACAGGAACTTAAGCTCCACTGATTGCAAAGGCTCAAAGGGAGCACTCTGCAGGGCAGTTAGAACCACTGAGAGGTCCCAAGAGGGAACGAGGGGAGGACGAGGAGGATTTAGTCTCCTCGCTCCCCTCAGGAACCTGACGATCAGGTCGTGCTTTCCCAGAGACTTACCTTCAACTGCTTCGTGATGTGCGGCAATGGCGGCAACATACACTTTCAGGGTGGAGGGAGACAGCCTTCGCTCCAACCCTTCTTGCAGGAAGGAAAGCACGACACTGATCGGGCATTTCGTGGGTTCTTGCTGTTTAGAAGAACACCAGTTGACGAAGAGGTTCCACTTCAACGCATAGGCATGTCTCGTGGACGATGCTCTAGCGGAAGTGATGGTAGCCACCACCGCAGGTGGTAGGGTACTCAAACCTGCCTCGTCCCGTCCAGGAGCCACACGTGGAGGTTCCAAAGATCGGGACGAGGGTGCCATAAGGTGCCCCGTCCCTGAGAAAGGAGGTCCTTCCTCAGAGGAATTGGCCAGGGAGGTGCTGTCGCGAGGAGTACTAGTTCGGAGAACCAGGTCCGGTTGGGCCAATACGGGGCAACCAAAATGACCTGCTCCTCGTCCTCCCTGATCTTGCGCAAGGTCTGCGCAAGAAGGCTCACTGGGGGAAACGCATACTTGCGTAGGCCCCGCGGCCAGCTGTGCGCCAGTGCATCCGTGCCGAGCGTGCCCTCGGTCAGGGAATAAAACAGGTCGCAATGGGACGAGTCGTGGGAGGCAAACAGGTCTACCTGTGCGTCGCCGAACTGATCCCAAATCAGCTGAACCGTCCGGGGATGGAGTCGCCATTCTCCAGCGAGAGGCCGAACTCGAGACAGCTCGTCGGCCGCCTGGTTCAGGTGTCCCGGGATATAAATGGCTCGAAGCGACCTCAGATGCTTCTGACTCCATATGAGGAGGTGGCGAGCGAGTTGCGACATACGGCGGGAGCGTAGACCACCTTGATGGTTGATGTACGCTACTGTTGCGGTATTGTCTGATCGGACTAGTACGTGCTGACCCCTGAGCAGCGCATGGAAGCGGTGCAGGGCGAGACGTACAGCCAGCAACTCGAGGCAATTGACATGCCAAAGGCGCTGGGGTCCTGTCCAGGAGCCCGCGGCAGCATGACCATTGCACATGGCGCCCCAGCCCGTGTTGGAGGCATCTGTTGATACAACAACATGCCGGGAAACTCGTTCTAAGGGCACTCCGGCCCGTAGAAAACTGAGGTTCGCCCACGGGGTGAAGGTCTGACGGCAGGCTGGAGTCACTGGGACTTGGAGCGTGCCGTGTTGCCATGCCCACCTCGGGACTCGATCGCGAAGCCAAAGCTGAAGCGGTCTCATATGAAGCAATCCCAGCGGCGTTACTGCGGCTGCGGATGCCATATGCCCCAGGAGCCTCTGAAAAAGTTTCAGTGGAACCGCACTCTTGCCCTCGAACTGACGAAGACAAGTCAGCAGTGACTGCGCGCGCTCGCTCGTAAGCTGCGCGCACATGGCGACCGAGTCGATCTCCATACCGAGAAAAGAGATCCTCTGCACGGGGCAGAGTTTGCTCTTCTCCCAGTTGACCCGAAGGCCCAGACGGACTAGGTGCCGGAGCACTAGGTCCCTGTGTTCGCAAACCTGGTCTCGAGAGTGAGCTAGGATCAGCCAGTCGTCGAGATAGTTCAGGATGCGAACCCCGTGTTCCCGGAGGGGAACAAGGGCTGCCTCGACGACCTTCGTAAAGACGCGAGGGGACAGGGCTAGCCCGAAAGGGAGAACCGCGTACTGGTATGCCTGCCCCTCGAAAGCAAACCGTAGAAACGGTCTGTGTCGAGGTAAAATGGAGACATGGAAGTAGGCGTCCTTCAGGTCGATCGCTGCAAACCAATCCTGCGGCCGCACACACTGGAGGATGTGTTTGGCCGTGAGCATCTTGAATGGCAGCCTGTGAAGGGAGCGGTTCAAGACGCGCAGGTCGAGGATTGGCCGTAACCCACCGGACTTCTTGGGTACAATGAAGTAAGGGCTGTAGAAGCCGGACTTCATTTCGGCTGGAGGGACAATCTCGATCGCACCCTTCGCCAGCAGGGTGGCGACCTCCGCTCTCATGACAGGGGCATTGCCACCGACCATAGTGAAGCGGACTCCCCTGAAGCGGGGAGGAGATCTCGCGAACTGAATCGCGTAGCCGAGCCTGATGGTTCTCGCGACCCAGCGGGACAGTCTGGGAAGCTCTAGCCAGGCCTCCAGAAAGTGCACCAGCGGGGTCATACGAACCACAGACGTACCGTCGGTGGGGCAGCGAGGCGGAATGACCGGCACCGGCGAGGGTGGCATAGCGGCCCTGTGCGGGGGCACGGTCATTAACCGCGTCCTGCCAGAGGAGGCCAGGGGAAGGCGCGCGTCCCACGGGGGCGTGCTCTGGCAGGGGTCTGGCGACAGAGGGGGATGAGAGGAGCGTGGCCCGTGGGCGGCGCGTGCTGTCATCCCACACCTCTGGGACAGAGGAGGGCGGCAGTGGCGGGACCCGAGGGTGGCGCGCACTGCGGCCCTCGGACTCTGTCGGCTCAGGATTGGGGAATTCAATTCTGTCTTCAACCACATCAAAGTACTGCTCGTCGTTGGACGAGCAGCGGGGAGTGGAGAACAAAAGATTCTCCCCCGGCCCTCCACCGGGGGAAGGAGTGGCCCTGCTACCAGCTCCTGGGACAGAATTGAAGCCAACCCTGAGCAGCCCGTCTCAGGAGCGCCGCTCGGCCTGGCGTTTAGCGGGCGGCGGGGCTGGAGAGGGCTGTGGCGCCTGCCTGCGGCTCCCTCCACAACGCGGCCCGGGTGAAGGTTGCTGCTGGGGCCGTGCGGGAGGGGCGGCCGCGGGAGGGCGCCCTCGGCGGCGAGCAGGCTGAGGATTCTGTGCCGACGGCTGAGCAGCAGAGCGTCGGGGCAGAATGTGCTTGATAGCCTCAGTCTGCTTCTGGGCGGTCGAGAACTGTTGGGCAAAATCCTCGACCGCACCGCCGAAAAGGCCGGCCTGGGATATGGGAGCATCCAGCAGACGAGTCCGCTCGGGCTCACACATATCAGCCAGGTTCAGCCAGAGATGTCTCTCCTGGACCACAGCTGTGGACATCACCAAACCCAGGGAGCGCGCGGTCACCTTCGTCGCTCGGAGAGCGAGGTCGGTGGCGGCGCGCAGCTCATCAACGAGCCCTGGGTCTGTCCTGCCCTCGTGCATGTCACGAAGCATCCGGGCCTGGTAGACCTGCAGAATGGCCATGGCATGCAAAGAGGCAGCTGCCTGTCCCGCCGCACTGTAAGACTTCGCCACGAGAGTGGACGAGAATCCACAGGCTTTGGACGGGTGCTTAGGATCACCACGTGATGAAGCGCCTGCCGGACACAGCTGCATCGCGACAGAACGTTCAACCGTGGGAATCCCAGTGTACCCACAAGCATCAGCTCTATCGAGGGGAGGAAAGGCGGAGAAAGCCGACGAACGATCGCGGGAAGACATGGGAGCCTTCCAGGACCGCGTGACTTCCTCATGCACTTCCGGGAAGAATGGTATTGGGGTTGGGCGGCGACGAATGTCAGCGGCCGCTCCCAAAAACCAATCATCCAGCCGCGAGCGCACTGGATCGGGCGGCAGGGACCACTCGAGCCCAATGGCCGCGGCTGCCCGGGAAAGCATGGCAGTCAGCTCGGGATCAGACTCGGGCAATGCTGGCACGCCCGAGGGCGGCAACACAGCCGAATCCTCACTTCCCGAGGACTCATGCACACCCTGTGATGCAGTGATCGACATTGCATCCTCCTGTGGAACGCCAAACGAAACGCGCGGGGCCTCCGTAGAGGGACCGGCGGTTTCGGTTTGCACGCTCGCGGGTACCAATGCTGAAGAGGGGTGTGTGGACCGTGGACGTATCGGCGGTTTGTCCCACACAGATACCCTCAGGTCACCCTGGCCACCAGCCGAAGTACAGCCTCTCGGGGAGACCGTAGATCGGGGTGTGGATGAGGGGACTCTCGCTCTGATGAGCTCATTGAGTCTCGACCGCAGCATGGAGATGGTCATGTTCCCGCAATGAGAACATGAATCATCCACAAACGCTGCTTCAGCGTGATCAACGCCCAAACACGCTAAGCAGAGATTGTGCCCATCAGGAGAAAATACATCGCGACCACAACCAGAAGTGCACGGGCGAGACATCTTTAAAAAGACGTGCCACATGCAATGCTCTTTTTGTGAGAGGAAAACTCCGCGGATGTTGAAGCGAACAGGGAGAAATCACACTAACTGTCAGATCACTGACAAGATCAGCAGGGAAGTGTGCACTCGCTGAAATCGCCGTCACACCAACACCGGAGAGCTCGCTCGTCTCGAAGGTAAGAGAAGACTAACTCAGAATCTTTGGCTTGCAGGAGTGGAGAAGTTCTCGGCTCCGAAGCGAAAGCATGTCTGCATTGTGCAGCGTACTTCCTTATATACCCCCTGCGGCGGGCGGAGTTACGCTATGCAAATTCCGCAGACCCATGGCATTTCATTGCCATTGGCTCGTTTTATATACTCGAAGGTGATAGGCTTCTAAGCGAAACCCCAATCGTCGTCATCCGACGTAACTCGGAGTGACCACGAAAGGGAACTGTAGTTGTATCAGGGAATAAATACGTATAATTCATGAAATTCATTTCTTGAGTGGATTGAATTTCCTTGAATTCTTATTTCTGTCATGTCAATTCACATTCAGTTCAATAAACATGCCAAATCAAACAAGACGGTACACAATCATTTGCTGAGCTTTCAGATCAGAAACGTGAAGTGAAGGAGCCGTCTGTTTCTCCTCCCGCTTTCAGGCTGATTCACTGGCCAGTGGCGAAAAGTACTGCAGTAAATGTTATTACTGTATTTCTTTCTGGCTACTTTGTAGTTTGAGTATCAAAGATATTAGCAGTCTTTACTCTCTACTTGACTACATTTCTGAATAAGTATATGTCTTTACTCCAGTACATTTGTGATGCGGTTACCCGTTACTGTTTTGCAAGGCCCCTGTTTTGTTCTGCAGAAGTTTATTCCGGCTAGAACAGAAGTGATGTCTCCATCTACAGGGCACTGAAGGTACTGTATCTCTGTAACTCTGTTGCAAATCATTTATGCAGTGTCACACAGTGTGAACACCACAACAACTTCCAGACTTGAATTACAGACAGCGAGTCCTGTAGTCTGAACAGCACAGCGATCTGCAGACGTTTAAAGTCCTGTAGTCTGAACAGTTTAAAGTCCTGTAGTCTGAACAGCACAGCGATCTGAAGACGTTTAAAGTCTTGTAGTCTGAACAGTTTAAAGTCCTGTAGTCTGAACAGTTTAAAGTCCTGTAGTCTGAACAGCACAGCGATCTGAAGATGTTTAAAGTCCTGTAGTCTGAACAGTTTAAAGTCCTGTATTCCTGTAGTAAAACCTTTTTTTTTTTCAATCTCATCCTAGACTTTGCATCATCCTTCACCCAAATTGCCATATATCATTGTGAGACCACTGGCAATATATATGTATGTTAAAAGCTATTTAGAGAGACCAAGCCTTAAATAATGATTCAACGAATTTGAGGCTGTAACTCTGGAATGTTTTGCTGTCAAAACTTGCTATGTGTCACAGCCTGAGGAAACCTGAGGAGTTTCACTGGAGAATTACTATTGTTGTGAACTACAAATACATTCAGGTACTGCCATGAAACTGTATAAGTGTATTTGAACTGTGAAGCTACTTATGAAGCTTTGGGTCGACACCACCTAGTGGTCAAAAGACATAAACTACACAAATAGGCTTATAGCTTTTGTACAATTTGTGTGATGATGACCATAAATATCACCTCTTTCTATTCCTTGAGTCCTACAGAAATCCAATGATACATAATCCTACTTTCCAACTCCTAGAACGGTTTGTCCAATCTTCACCAAATCTCACACAGATCATCAGATCAGACCATTCCAGAAAACGGTTTTAAAATGTTTTCTCATCTCAAACTCATGTCCTCGATGCTGTGATAGCCGTCCTCCTCTCTGAGCTCCTCATCTCAGCTCTGTTGTGCTTGTCCCAGTAACTGCATTTATAAATGCTGTTAGCCATCACTGCAGACACATTATTTCTCAAACATACATCTCAAAACCTCAACATCACAACCTCTACTTGACATCTGTTCAGTCAGTGATACTCGCGCTCTTAAGAGAAATGACCTCACATGAGACAAGCCTGAAAGTGGAAAATCTGTGGCAATTTGCCTCAGCACAAGCAGATTAGGCCGCATTAAAGCAATGCTTCACTCAAAAATGAAAATCTGTCATTATTTACTCTTGTAGCGCTTTCCATGTCATCTGAGGGCATGTGATTACTTGTGGAAACCAAATGAAACATGTATTATTATTCACTGATGAATTTAGACACGGGCTTCGGAATACCATCGTGTAACCTGGGTCTGTTCCTCACACCAACCATCACATGACTTCAGAAGACTTGAGATGTAGAGCGTGAGTCATATAGACATCTGTTATTATGAGGCTGACAGTTGTGATGCTTCAAACAAATCTCCTTCTGTGTGAGTAAATTATGTTATCTGTGTGTGTATTTTCCTCCAGGGTGGTGAATGTTAGATGAGTGACTGCGGGTGTCGGAGCAGATCCCTGTTGGGCTGGTGAGGAGGACAGAGCTCGACCCCAGAGATAACATTCATGACCTGATGGCTCTGTGACAGCACAAACATACTTCAGATCTAAAGCAGATCCTGCAGTCATGATCGTTCCCTACACAGGACACAGATCCACAGACACTGATGCTGAGGAGACACCAGAAGATGCTGAGACCCCCTGCTGGAGTGCTGACCTTCACCGACTGACCTTCACCTTCACCGACTGACCTTCACCTTCACCGACTGACCTTCACCTTCACTGACTGACCTTCACCAACTGACCTTCACTGACTGACCTTCACCTTCACCGACTGACCTTCACCTTAACTGACTGACCTTCAACTGACTGACCTTCACCGACTGACCTTCACCTTCACTGACTGACCTTCACCTTCGCCGACTGACCTTCACCTTCACTGACTGACCTTCACCGACTGACCTTCACCTTCACCGACTGACCTTCACCTTAACTGACTGACCTTCACCTTCACTGACTGACCTTCACCGACTGACCTTCACCTTCACCGACTGACCTTCACCTTAACTGACTGACCTTCACCTTCACTGACTGACCTTCACCGACTGACCTTCACCTTCACCGACTGACCTTCACCTTAACTGACTGACCTTCACCTTCACTGACTGACCTTCACCGACTGACCTTCACCTTCACCGACTGACCTTCACCTTCACCGACTGACCTTCACCTTCACTGACTGACCTTCACCTTAACTGACTGACCTTCACCTTAACTGACTGACCTTCATCTTCACTGACTGACCTTCACCTTCGCCGACTGACCTTCACCTTCACTGACTGACCTTCACCGACTGACCTTCACCTTCACCGACTGACCTTCACCTTAACTGACTGACCTTCACCTTAACTGACTGACCTTCACCTTCACTGACTGACCTTCACCTTCACCGACTGACCTTCACCTTCACTGACTGACCTTCACCGACTGACCTTCACCTTCACCGACTGACCTTCACCGACACTGACTGACCTTCACCGACACTGACTGACCTTCACCGACTGACCTTCACCTTCACTGACTGACCTTCACCTTTATCGACTGACCTTTATCAGCACACCACAGGACAGTCATCCACTATAGCAAAACATTAGATCTGCGGGCAAAAAAAATCGATTCATATATGAATTGCGATTCTATTTTCTACCCATTTGCATCGACTCACAAATGTCAAAAATATATTTTCTAAAGTGTTACACTTCTTTAACTTCGCAGTACTACTTAAATTTACTTACAGTTATTGACGTTAATCACAATAAGCCGTGAACAAGGACTCAATGTGGTGCTCGCGCTGACGGACACACAGATGAAACGCCTCTCACATGTGATCGCAAATTCAGTTCTCTTTCACAGCTACACACACACAGTAATGTCAAAATGCACACTGTGGACTGTGAAGTATTCAATGTAAACAGAATCTGTTATCCTACGCGAATGAAGACGAGTGGGAGAAAATCAGATGTGTAACAGATCCGTGCATTCATTCTTAAAGGGACAGCAGCCTCATAAACGTTCATTTATGTTAATAAAAAAACACGCTGCTTTTGACTGAATCACTTTTTGATCTTTAATATGAATCAATTTATATTTAATTCATACAGTGAAGATTATACATATAGTGTTTTATTTTTTACATTTGATTATTCAATTCTGGTAGTATTTCTTACTAGGCCTACATGCTACTGTACCTGAAAAACTTTACTAAACTTTATTTAATTTTTATATTTTTATATTATATTTGTCCTACTGTTTGTAATTTGCATCTTCTTCTTTTTAATATCAAAAATAAAATAAAATGTTCTGCCTTGCTTTAAAACAGAAGACTGTGTGTAATGATTGTAGTCACCTTAAAGGGCATTTGTTTTATAATATTGGATTGACTAAAATGGGAAGAAAAACTAAATAAATGTCAAGGTTCACATTTAATTCAGTACCATTTTTTCTCTTCTAGACCTATTAAACTACCGCAGTCAAATAAGAAAAGTAATATAAAACCGTAAACTACAATCAAATCTATTGACATATCGAGAATCGATTTTTAATTGAATCTTGAGGTACCGAAAGATTCCCAGCCCTACAAAACATACTAAAAAATCAAAGATCATCTTCATGTTGATTATCAACATCAAGACCTTTGGTTAAAATGTCTATATTGGAAGAAGAGCAAGAGCATTTTCTACTTTCTGTTATCACTAACTCATTTCACACGGTGTGATGATTGGATTTGCTGTATAAATATGTTATAGCTCATGAAAACGGCATCTACAAGAATGATAGGCTAATACAATTAGTTCATGGTGTTTTATATGGAGTTTAGTGTGTGTCACTGTGGGAGATCTCAAGGTATTAGAGCGTTCGGTTGAATCATACTGAGTTTGATTCACATCTACACTAATGAACACATTTCTGTTGCTTAATAAAGACCGTTTTAGAAACACATCTGCGTACTGAAACGCTCATGTGTGTCGATCCCCGATCCTCTCTGAAGACTGAGCTGTTCTCTAATAACACCGATGAGAGATAGTTGGCATGTTGTTTATAGATACTAGAATGTTTAAAGTGGACCATCGAAAGTGTTTACAAATTACCAAACATAAATGTGAACTCTGATTATGATCATGAAGGTTTTTGAGCTCAGGGCAGCAGTAAAAACACTGGAGAAGGAACGCATAGAGGAAGTGATGTTTTTCCCACTCATCATCTCATGCCAACAGGCAGTTCTCTTTCTCATCGTCAGATCCCCTGTCATTCTGCTAATGAATGCAGTTGCCATGTGTCCTGTAGAGGTTCAGTGACAGAGGAAGAGCCTCATCCTCATCCTCATCACACAGATCCACACACAGCATCTGCTGCAGAACACCCAGAAGATCTGCTCATCATGATCTGCTTCTTTATTCTGCTGTGAAGATGCTTTCAGCTGTCAGTCGGCATCTGATACTCTACAAACACAGGTCAGAAACACACACTGCACCAGCACTGACACTAATGCTAAGCAAGAGCATGTGAACAACACCTGAATGTTCGACGATCACAATCTTCGGTAATCATTCATGAATGGTTTAGTAGTTCTTTATGAGTCACACATTAACTCATGGTTCTCTGTGCATTAGTTAAGCATGAATTACTGCATATTGGTGGATTAGTATTGTAAGCCCGTCTAAATCGCTCCAATGGCAGTATTTCCGCGCGTTTTATTAGACCTCGAATTTAGGGTTAGAATGCCAATTGGTTAATGGTCATTTATATAATAGTTTAGCAGCACACTTGATTATTCTTTTCAACTCTTTACTTATATTTTACCCATTCATATTAGGAATCCATGTTAAGAATATTTCTGTTAGCCAGTTCTGCGCCCGTCTGGCGGCTGACTGCCTTTTTTCTCTTTTCATTAAAACTCTGTTTGTACCTGCATTCGCTCTTGGGTCCTCTGTTCATCCAGACACATAATATAGGCTATGGCACGTTGAGCTATAGAGAGTATTTAGCTAAATATGTGTACTATATTACATATTTAGGCCGATTATATTTTTACTTATATCATTAAATAAAGTTGTTATTATAATAAAAAAACACATTATTTGTCATTTGATTTTTTTTATCTATTATTGAGTGTATTTTATTTTAGTTATTTTATTTATTATTTAATTTGAATTAAATAAAGACCCATCAACCAAGCACTTCACAAGTGTGCGTTCAGGATGACGGCACTGAAACAGATCCTGCCACAGATTCGTCCCGGGGACTGGTTCGCTTCAGCGGATTTAAAGGATGCGTACTTCCATATTCAAATAGCGACGCGCCACAGGCACTTCCTGAGATTTGCTTTTGGAGGCACGGCATACCGGTATTCAGTGCTCCCGTTCGGCTAGCCCTGGCCCCCCGCACCTTTTCCAAGTGTGTGGATGCGGTGCTTTCTCCCCTCAGGACGAGCGGAATGCGCATTTTAAATTATCTGGACAATTGGCTGATTTTAGCTTACTTAACCCTCTGGGGTCTGAGCTGTTTTCTGGCCCTGGAGGTGTTCTGACATGCTCTGACATTTGTGCTTATTTCTGTTACTTGTGACATTTTCATGGCTAAAGTCTGATTACACTGTATTCAGTACAAACTCTGCTACAATAATATATCAGCAGCATGTGTGTAAAAGTTTGTAGTTTTGAGATAATGACATTTATGCGTGGTTTGTGAAATACAAAAAAATACAAAAAAAAATTCTCACTGAAATAAGGTCATGAAACCCATATTGATTATTTCTTCACAAGACTTTTGAAAATTGTATGACGTAGCCTAGAATATTTGCTCTAAAACTATGTGAAAATCACCCTGACTGCTCATTCAGATAAGACAATATATTGATTTAAAAATGTTACGACGTGTTTTGTGCCACAAAGCTTTATGCGGGAGCTCATTAATATGTAAGCTTTTCACACCTGAGAAAGACAAAGACCCTCCCCTAACGACCCTATTAGGAGCTATCAGGCCCTATCATTCTGGGCAACCTTGCACAATACTGTAAATGAGGAGATTTAAAAAAGAATGGCTTTTAGATTGTTTGATTTATTTACAACACAACATAATCCAAAGATACACAACAAATGACAAAAAAGCACTCATTGAAACCAATGATCCAAAGACAGAGACCTTTGTGCCATTCCTAAAAACATTGTACATACCTTTCATTTCCAAGGTGTTTGATTTTCACTTTACCAGGTTCATGTACAGAGACTCATGCGAATGTTGAAGTCAGCAGGAGTGGCATCTGGTCCCTGAAAGAAAAAAAAAGTGAACATACTGATATCAAGAGAAAGGCCTGCACGATTTTGGGAATACATTTTAGATTTTTCTGGTTAAAATTGCTTTTTAAAATTCACAGAATACACACACACACACACACACACACACAAATGTTTCCAACAATATATAATATAATGAACACCAGGTTTGTTGTGCCTTGTAGGCATAGGCTATGCGCAGTGCTGCATAAAATAATAATAACAATAACCATAGCAGCCTATAAATCTTCCAAAATATTTCAGTAACAACTAAGCTAGAGAAAAATATATTGATTATCATGTTACTTCAAATGTTTAAAAAACATTAAGCCGTTTGGTGCGTTTTGCTTTTCAAACGCGATCGCGATCCAAAATATGATACATTCAAACGCGATCGCGCTCAAATATAAAACATTATGGTAACCATATACATATCTACGTTTGAGCAGATATCCACAAACACAGTAACAGTAAACACGGGTCTAAATATTATAATATTCACCATATATCTAGCAACAGTTCAACTGCAATGTGAAATTTATGCAACAATAACAAACTAATATGTAAGAATTTCTTACCTTACATCTTTCTTGTCTTCAAATCGCATTCTTCTTCTTCTGAGGTAGCCTAAATCCAATGTAAGCTCACGGTGCGCCTTTCAAACTCGACGAAAAGCAGAGACTTGTGAAGTGTTTTGGTGTTTTGTTTCTGAGGTAATGAGCGCGTTCGCGTTCCATGTGGAGATTTGCATGTGAATATCTTTTGCGCGAGTGGGCGTGTTCAAATTAAAAGTAATTAGGAAGCGTTTGAGAAGCTGGACATCTTGTTGGTTTTATACAAATTACTTAAACAGAGAATATTTGTTTTCAGTTTGAATCCGATCATTTAAAAGTACACACTTAAATGTTTATAAAGGTATATGGCTCATAAATGTGTGACAAGTATTCGCTGAGTTTTGTTTCAGTTTATAGACGTGCTCAAGAAAAAAAAGTTCACCGCGACGGAGAGGCAGAACGCACACCCTGTTTATTCTCTTTATTTTACAAAAGCACAATGTTTTGATTTGATTGTAAGTGGACACATACAAAAGTAAAAATATCACAGATTCTTTTTTTATATTTCTTTTTTCTGTATGACCATAAATGACGGAGTAATTTAAGTTTATAGTGCTACAATGTGAAGAAAATCCAGCAAAATGCGCCCGCGCGTTTGCCGACCTCAGAGGGTTAAGGGATGTGCTAATCAGTCACGTGGAAACGCTGCTTCGCCATCTGGATACGCTGGGACTGCGTGTGATTGTGCAGAAGAGCGAGTTTATTCCGAGTCAGACTATAACATATCTGGGCGTGTGTTTCGACTCGAGCCCACCTCTCTCAAGAGCGCATAGAGACCATTTCATCGACTCTGCGCCGTTTCAGACCGGGCAGGCCTGTTTCACTGAGGGAATCTCAGAGGCTTCTGGGCCTGATGGTGGTGGTTCTTCAGTGTGTCATCTGGGCCTTCTGCAGTTTTGGCTGAAAACACGAGTCCTGCCGAGGGTGTGGTCTTCAGGTCACTCACAGTTGTGTCAGCGCTCGGAGACCGTGGATCAACCCGGATATGTTCAGCCCAGGAGTGCCTTTGGGACTAGTGACACAACGCACCGTGATCTTCACAGATGCGTCGACCTCAGGCTGTGACATCACGCTGGCTGAAAGGCATTCCCTCCGGTGAAGATTCTGCCTTTGGTGTTATTCAAAATCAGGGAGGAGAGAGTGTCAGTGATCCTCGTGGCCCCGAACTGGCCGAACCAGCCCTGGTTTGTGGACCTGAGAGAGTTAATGACGGCTCCCCCATGACAAATCCCCCTCAGGAAGGACCTGCTGTCTCAGGCGAACGGCCCGATATGACACTCCAGCCCCGAGCTGTGGAACCTTCATGTGTGGCCGCTTCAGGGACCTTACATGAGCGGGACACTCTGCCTTCACGAGTGCTGGGCACACTCGCGGAGGCGCACGACCCTTCTACTAGGTGCCTTTATGCTCTAAAATGGGGAGTTTTTGCTAAATGTTGCCAGGACATCGATATCGACCCGGCAATCTGTTCTGCGTCGGATGTTTTGTGCTTCCTACAGCACACACTGGATAGCGGGAGTTTGCCATTCACGCTGAAGATGTATGTGGCCGCCATTGCTTCGTTTCGTTCCCCGGATGATGGGCAATCGATCGGTAAGCACATTCTGGTGGCCAGATTTCTCAGGGGAGCGAGGAGATTGTGTATGTGTGGTTTTCCACTGAGAGCCCAGCGAACGACGTCGTTACGTCACTGTGTACGTTGCCATAGGCTACGGCTGAGTCCCAATTCACATACTATCCATCCTAAATAGTATGCGGAACGAGGATTAGTACGTCCCAAATCGTAGTATGTTGAAATGAGTATTCCAAAGATACCCGGATGGTCTACTATTTCCGGTTAGAATTCGAAGTGCAGATCAATGCACACTCTAACGGCTAATATTGCCCACAACCCATTGCGTGCGGGAGGGAGGAGCTTTGTGGTGATGGTGGTGATGTAAACATGGCAGCCGGATGCAGCAGCGGAGATGCTCCCTCAGTTTTTAAGTGTAAGAATTCAAATGTTTAACCCTAATTAAAGTTATATTTAACCACACTGACTTATTTGTAGTAATACTGTGGCTGTACAAATGTTAACTTTATCAGTCCAACCAAAGAAACATGGTTACTACACTTTTACTATAGTAAAAGCATGGTTCATTTTCATCGGGGTATTTTTGAGTATTATACATAAGTATAAAATTAAGTATAAAATACGTTAAACAATAGTTATACTATAAACTTTAAATATTTTAACTCAGAAAATAAGTAGCTTTCGTTACACTTACACAGATTGCACATGAACGTCAGAACCAGCTGCCTCACAAACGACCTGCGTTTGGCTGATCTACGACGATGCCCTGCTTCACTTCTCAGTTTGGTAGAACACATTGTAAATGTATTGTGGAAAAAACGATGAGGAAAAAAAGATGGGAATAGTAAATACAATTATATTGGACATATAAGAATGAATGAAATGTAAAATGTTTTGTTAACAGTCGCGGTGTGCGTAGGCAACCACGTTCTCGTTCACGTTGCATGACGTCATCGAAGTATGTCCCAGAACGTGCATACTCTTTTGCTACACACTCAAAAGTATGTACTTTTTCCTCACAAAAGATGTACTTTTTCCTCACCTTAGGTCGTAGTATAAGTAGGCGAATTGGGACTCAGCCTACGTCTTAGCTTTCCTAGAAACGCTTGCACCAACTTCAAGCATAACAATTACAATGTTGGACTACATCGTCTTTCTGCAAATGTTTTTCCTGGCATTGCGATCCTATATTGCGGTCAGAAGAAGACGTTTAGAACACATTTGTGCTGCTCGTCTGGATTACTATAGACGGAGGTTACGTTTGAGAAGTTGTTCGACACTAACCCCGCCCCCAGCCCCCGACGTGAGCATGACGTGGTAAAAGAACGGTTCTAGTCCAGCAAAGAGTTGATGCCGCTTTGGAACCAATTTTCTTGGCCGAGAACCGGTTCTTTGGCTGTCGAAACACAAAGAACTGGTTCGCGAGTAGGCACCAGCTCCGAACCGGCACCAGCACTGCCTTGGTGGAAAAGGGGTATGAGTTACTGGTAGAGGCTCTGGGACCAGCCTGATCACATCTTCTGGCCGGTACCAAATTACATCGTCTCTCATAGGCCAGAAGAACTTGTTTTTGCCAATATGACTCATGGTTCTCACCAGAGCACAACCCTCAGGGTCCACATCCTGTATAATGCCAGGGTAAGGATCACCAACTTCCAATCAGTCCCTCATGCAGGTCTATGATGGGTTGAAAGGTGCTGGTAAGTGTGCTTGAACTTGGTGAACCCAATGCAGTCTCCATGTTCATGTCAAACTTACTTAACTATTGTTCTCTTATTTACCAAAAATATTAGCCTGGGTGCCAGCCCGAACCCCGCCCACAACATTTTTTGGTCGGGAAGTTCGGTCTGGACTCGATCCGTTGAGGAGTAATTATGCTCGGCTCCCAGAAGGCCGGGCCAATCAAATTGCCAGGGCGGGCTTTAATCGATGATGGACAGATGATCTGCAGTTACGTAATCACCCACGTCACCAAAGAGCGCTTGATTTGAATTAGTTTACAACAAAGAAGACTGCCGCTGGAGAATTGAGATTTCACGAGTTCACACTTGCAAATAAGTCAGATAGAATAAATGCGTATATTAGATTTCACGAGTTCACACATATGATGTGCTGTCCGAGGAGGGCTGTGGGCTTGGTAGCCATACTCTCCCCGGTATTCCTGGTTGTGAGAGAACAAGCCAAGACAAGAGTGAAGATTCGGGGTGGTGGAGGGATGCTGAAAAACTGTCAAGGAGTGTTAGGTAAGTTGACAGAGTGAATATGCTTCCTCATGCTGATATAGGGTAACGTTAGACATGGTATTGTTTGATGACAAGTTGATATTGGATTGATTATTTGTACGTGTTCCTCCCGAACTTTGTTTATGAAACATCATGTGTAGATTCCGCCATCGCGTCTGTTATAGAAGATATCCACAGTGCATTCATTTTAAAAGAGGAACAGAGAGCCGCGACATTTTGTTGGTTGAACAAACATGCGTCATTTACTCCGTTGCTCTGATTGGTTGTAGGTAGTGCAGAGGTTTTTTTTTTCCTGGTTCAGTTGAGACACGCCCCATAATTAAAGTCCTATGGAGCAGTATCAGACTCACATTCTGCCTAGAATATGAGTATGACGAAGTCAGGCTACAAAAATATGGTAACAATAATAAATAATAAAATATTTCCTTACTACTTTAATTAATTATATATATATATATATATATATTTTTTTTACATTAAAGTTTTAGTATTATAGCCCAAATAATTTGCTGTTTAGCACGAACAATGTCATTTCCACCACAACGTGTCTTTACCACCACAATGAACCCCGTGGTGGAAATGACTGTGGTGGAAATGACATTTCCCCCCTTTCCCTCTAAAATATCATGCTATGTTAGCCTGCTAATATTAGTTTTAGGGTTAGCATTAAATATACACAAATTACACATTATGAAATTAAATGTATCCAGTTATTTTTACATCCATGTGAAATATGAGCTGTTTGGAAATGACGACCAATAAACATACTTTCAGTTTAAGTGATATTTACCTTGATTTTTCTTCTTTCCATTACCCCCTAAAGAGGTCATCCTTTCACCCAGCCATGTGTTCCACTGTGGGGTTTCTGTTGCTATGGTTACTAAGCATACAAACCTAAAACAATGATCCCAGGATTCTATTTTGTACAGTGTGGTGGAAGTGACAGTGAACCCAAGAGACAAGGGTTTTCCAAAAAAATAGGAAAATATTAATAAATATTGCAATATATAATATGTATAATTGAAATAGACATTATTTGATAATTTGTACTTGAAATCTACATTATTTAAATATTTAATTTAGAATTAAGCGAGGTTGAAGGTACAAAGTCTGGCTTAGGGACAGAGGGAAAACAGTAAAAACCATGTATAAAAGGCCTCATATTATATAATAAAAAGAATGATTGAGCCATGATACATTTTGTATAAATTCCCCTTAGGGTGAAGTAAGTGTGACAAAAACAAAAAAGAAGAAATGTTTTTTAGATTTTATTATTTCATCCAGGGACAAGAAAAGTACCATAGTTAAAGAATCACCCAAATACCGTTTTGGCGCTTGTAAATGTGACGCGACAGATCCCTAGCGGCACGTGAACCGATCATCTCTAGCTAATAGTAAATAAACACAAATGAACGATGTTGAAAGATACAGTACAACTTGCCGAAATGTATATTCCTCATACATAATATCGATCAATCAATCAAACAAAGGGGTCAAACAGCTGGAGAACAATCATGTCACAGAACATTTACCTCAGGAAAGCCATTTGATGACCATAATAGGCTATAGCATAGCTAGAAAAAAAGAGCTATAGAGAGTATTTTGCTAAATGTGTACTATATTACATAATTATTATATTTTACTTTATAATAATTATATTTTATATCATTAAATGAAGTTGTTATTATAATAATAAAAAAACGCATTATATTTATTTGAGTTATTTTTAACCTTAAATAATACTGCCAGCTGATATGGCTCTCTGTGTGTTTACAGCATTGGGTGAGTTTTTTTTTTTCTTGAGAAAAATTAATGCCTATCTTGTGTAGCCTACCTAATATTTATCCAAATGAGTTAATATTACAGTTTTTCTCGATTGTTTACACACATATTCTGAAAGCATGCCTCATATTCTCAGAACTTTTCTGAGACTTTTACAGTCAATTCTTCTGTTGTTTTGTATGTAGACCACTGTATGTACAACTTTGTGTTGGTTGGGATGTACACTGTGTACATTGTTTTAGTGGGAAAAATAAAATATATTTTATATATCTGAGTATAAAAACAATATTCTCAAATATTTTACAACACACTTATGTATGTACTGTCTGTAGTAAGTGTAACACTGAACAAAAAAAGGCCTAAGTCATTATGATGAATGGAGAAGAAGTGTTTTCCATTCATCATAGTGTTTTCCATTGAGCACATCAGTGTCCAACTGGTTCTTATAAATGTCTATTCATATGATGGATTGTGTGTGTCATTTGAAAACAAAATACCATTTTGAGAAGAAATAACATTGTTTTGAATGTAAAGTTTCATTTTGCAGGAGAATTGAGGGGTTTTGCCCATTGTGTGTGTGTTTTTTTATTTGTGTGTAGAGTTCTGAGAATATGAGGCATGCTTTCAGAAAATGTGTGTAAACAATCGAGAAAAACTGTAAGATGTAACGTTAGTGTATAATGTTACAAAAGCTTCCTATTTCTGATAAATGCTATTATTTTGAACTATGGTTTGTGTGTAATGTGACTTTGTGTGACCTTAAAATTCGTTTTAGAATGAAATTGTACATTAAATAGGTTAACCAAAACAAATCTGAGAAAATTTTAAACACATACGAACCTGAAATGATACTGTGTGAAACAGTACAAATATTTTGAGTGTCCCTTA
>NC_140220.1:38648309-38718309 GCF_951802725.1 Rutilus rutilus
AAACAATCATGGACTCTCTCAGCAGGGTTTCCATTCTGCACAAAGGCTCCTCCTGACTCCTCCTGGCTCCTCCTGGCTCCTCCTGAGTCCTCATGAGTCCTCCTGACTCCTCCTGGATCCTCCTGAGTCCTCCTGACTCCTCCTGGCTCCTCCTGGATCCTCCTGAGTCCTCCTGACTCCTACTGAGTCCTCCTGAGTCCTCCTGGCTCCTCCTGGCTCCTCCTGGCTCCTCCTGACTCCTCCTGACTCCTCCTGGCTCCTCCTGACTCCTCCTGGCTCCTCCTGACTCCTCCTGGCTCCTCCTGACTCCTCCTGACTCCTCCTGGCTCCTCCTGAGTCCTCCTGACTCCTCCTGAGTCCTCCTGACTCCTCCTGACTCCTCCTGAGTCCTCATGAGTCCTCCTGACTCCTCCTGGATCCTCCTGAGTCCTCCTGACTCCTCCTGACTCCTCCTGGATCCTCCTGAGTCCTCCTGACTCCTCCTGGCTCCTCCTGGCTCCTCCTGACTCCTCCTGGCTCCTACTGAGTCCTCCTGAGTCCTCCTGGCTCCTCCTGACTCCTCCAGGCTTCTACTGACTCCTCCTGGCTCCTCCTGACTCCTCCTGGCTCCTCCTGACTCCTCCTGGCTCCTCCTGACTCCTACTGGCTCCTCCTGACTCCTCCTGACTCCTCCTGGCTCCTCCTGACTCCTACTGGCTCCTCCTGACTCCTCCTGACTCCTCCTGGCTCCTCCTGACTCCTCCTGGCTCCTCCTGACTCCTCCTCCTGAGTCTTGTTAAATTCTGCCTAAAAAAATGTTTCCGTCTGAAAGAGGAAGCGCTTCAAATTCTTCCCACGTTTACATCAGCGTCTCTGAGCTTCCCAACAGCCTCCAGAACACCGCCTCATCAGCTGTTCCTCTGGGATGCATGTGTGGTTGTGAATGTAACAATGTTTGCCTCATTTAAAGTAAAGATATTACGTGCAATAGTTTTAACTGCATGCATCCAATAGTTAGAAATAAGCATTGTGTCAGCTTACCTGGATGTGTGTAAAGTTCTTTTGACGTGGAAAACATCTCTATCTTCGGACTACAGAGTAACAGGTGAAGCTCATGACTGAATGTGCCGAGTGTCTCTGTGCCGTCTGGAAGACACAAACCGATCCTGTCATTCAGCCTTTCCCAATGCGATCCATAAAACAGCTTCACTATGCAAATCATCAACAGTGAAAAACGTCTCTGGTGCATCATTAAATCAATATTAATTTGTCATCCATCAGCAGATATTTGTTCCAGAACTCAAGAATATCAGTTGTGCTGTAGGTCTCAACACTGTAAAGGATATAGTTAACGTATGCACTAAAGTGGCGTCTACAGTTAATCTGGCATTAGAGTGATGCTATAAACTAATCTCAGCTATAGTGGCGACGTGTGTATGTGTGTGTGTGTGTGTGTGTGTGTGTGTGTGTGTGTGTGTGTGTGTGTGTGTGTGTGTGTGTGTGTGCGCTGGATTCATGACTTCATTATGCTGATACTCAATCCTGTCCAGTGGAAGCGGCTGACAGGATTACACTGAGGTCTGATCTCATATCTTATAATAGTAGTAATGTTTACTACTATTACTGTTCCTCAGTGAAACTCTGAAGGGTCTTCATCAGGGGACAGTTATACAAACACAGTCACTGTATTAAAGAACTAGTGTCTTCAGAACGGATCTGACCAGCTAGCAGTTCATCCAGGGATAATCAGTCAAACTATAGCAATCTACCTTTACATTGTAGCGTTTATACGCCCACGTATAAATATTATTAATTATTATTCATAACGGAATATGACCAATAATTAATATTTTAATTATTTTTAATTATCTTCAGAATTTACTGTAGCAGAATCAATAGTATGATCATTTTATCAGTTCATCCAATGAACAGAAAGCATAAACAAGTATTAACTCTAGGAAATATAATATCTTCCTGGTCAAGAAAGAATTAATCCCCAGCTAACAATAAATTACGAAGTAAATTAAGGGTAACAGCATAGGTAACTTAAATCGAAGTTCAAGACAATAAATCTGATAAGCACACACGAGTAATCTCTTTTAAATACAAACAATACTTTATTGATTATATAGACTACTAACACATAAAGCTAATATCTAACACAAACACACGCACACACACACATACACATTCATACGCGTTGCAGAAAGGGATAGAGTGAGGAAAGAGTGGGTTTAAGAGTGAAAGGATGAAATCTCACGATTCCATATAGGCCTACACTAGACATGACCTGAACAAACCATCAATCATTAATTTAACCCTTCTATCGTTTTAGGCAGGTTATTAAAGTTATATAAATACACCAGTTAAGATTTTAGCCTGCATGGAGGTACTTGCGTATTTGCTTTTGGGGATTCCCTTTTTGTTGCGTGAAAGGGGTTTTCCCGGTCCGTTCGGTCTCCTCGTGCCTGATGTCTGGATCACGGGGTCAGTCACGTGGTGTGCTGGCGGAATGAAAGTCTTTGTTTGAAGCTGGCTTTGCAGAAGAAACGTGGCTCGAAATCTTGTCGCAAAACTTAACTTAGAACCGACACTCACAACGGAAAAGAAATGAAACTAAGAAAAGAAAGGAAATTGAGAGTAGATGATGATGGCTTGAATGAAGCTATTTAACCCATGTTCTTCAGATCTTGATTTGGGTTATTTCGTTTGCGCGTTTACATGGTTCCTATAGAGAGAGAGAGAGAGAGAGAGCAGCGAGAGAGAGCAGCGAGAGAGAGCAGCGAGAGAGAGAGCTTTGTTTTTGGGTCTAAGGTTTTAAACTAAAATTTTGTCCAACCTCCAGGATGAGTTCTGGCCAATTAGACACTGGCTGAATTTAGGAGGTGACGTTCTTTTCAGTTCTGATCGTAAATCATGCTTATCTGTGCTCTCCTTACTAAGAGAGAGAACAGGGGCCACAGTTTAGACATGATTTCTAATTAAAAGAAGATCAAAACATATTACACCGATATCATTCAAGCCATCTTGCTAGTTGTGTTCGTAAGATAGCATTGATATGAAACAGTACACACTTTCATTCATTCACTCCTTCTAATAGTTAATATAATAACTATTACCTGAATTAAATGGGATCAAAACATATTATCTTATTAAAATATACATATAAGTGGTGGAAACAACCCAGGATTAGGTAGTTGCATGATTGTTTGATCATGAGTCCATTGAAAATTGTTCTTGAATGATTTTATGTATAGTTATTGATAAGAATCAGTTCTCTGGTGAAGAGACAGAACTCTGTTTGTTCAGAGGTCTTAATGAGGAGGTGTTCAGGAATGTTGTCGGGGGTTTCAGTAACATCTGCTGGTGTCGATTCTTCTTCTAAAGGGTCTTTTGCAGACTCTCTGGCACCGGGATGGGTGACTTATGGCTCTGGTCTTGGTGATTTGACTCTGGAATGTGCGGACACTGTCTTTATCTTAACCAGTCCGTATTAGGCCACAAAGCTAGCCATTGACCAGTTATGTGTTAGTGCCGGGGGCTCCTTCAATTAGTCAGACCGGTGATGATCATGAGACGTTCTGAACAAATCTTCCCCCCTCAGTCATCGAGAAGTAGAGAATTTGAATTAATATTCAAAAAGAAGATTAGTTGGTGGTTGCTTTCTACCCATTGTCGCTACAACATGTTACTGACTAAAAGTTATCAACGGTCTAAGTCTAAACAAGTCTTTTTAGAAGTCTTGAGTTATCGCTTCAGTGATGTAAAGACCATGGCATGGACTTCTGAATCTGAGCTCTGACAGATGGAAAGACGTGTGGAGTTTGACAGTCATGGCAGAGCTTGACAATAGACGTGTCAAGCACACACACTTGGGCCGTATTTATATAGCGCTTTATTCTGCTAACAGGACTCTAACATGTGTTTGGTTCACCGCTGGAGTGTTTCAGGGATGTTGCTCATATAGTTTCCTGGATTACTGCTTAAAACTCCTGTTTTTCACAGATTAGCACTTAACCAGCTCTTCACACTCATACCCGAGTCATTATTGGAGGGTTTTTTCCACCAAGGCTTTAGCAATTGTATATATTTTGTGTTGGGTGTTGTTTCTGTTTTCATTTTATGACTAACTGTATATGTTTCTTTAATAATATTTGAACTTTTTTATGAGTATGGCTGGTTAGACTACTTTTTGCTGTGGTAAATTGGAATCGACTGTCAAACTGCATTTTAAATGTTGTAACAACCTTATTAGAATACAAGGTTACATGAGTCAAAAACAATGAAAACAATGTTATTTATTTATTAATTAATTGTCTGTAACAGGGCCAGTGAACATTCTGTCAGTGCTGGACCGGGCTTGAAGAAACAAGTATGTATGGCATCAAATAAAGTAAAACTGACGCTGTGTGGAAAAGAGCTGCGTGAAGCTTCTCTCATTTGAAGAAAGTCATGTGAATTTGAAGCTAACACAGGCAGGTAAGCGATGGGTTTATGTGAAATCCAGATGCTGGTGGTCTAAGTCTGCTCTGGTCTGAAACGGGACATTATCAGGTCATCTCACCCACCATTATAAACCAAAACCCCAACCATATGGATCCCGTTTCAGAGCTGTGTTCTGATGGGTAGGGTTTAATAGAGACACCACACGGCTGTAGAGATGCTGTCCGAGTGACGTTTAGAGCTGAGTGTGAGAACACTAGTGAACCTGCAGACAGGTTTCCAGAAGAACAAGAACAGAGAGAGAGGGTGATGTGCACAGCTTTAACCTTTTACACACATGGAGAAACGCCATCATGAGTCAGGACTGATCCCAGAGAACTGAGCTCTCAAACCAACCCATCATTCACTGGATCTATCCGCCAGAAGACACGCACATTCAAGAGGTAGTGGTAAACCAATGAAAGCTGACAGTTATAAATCTAAATGTGCACAATTCATCCATGTATTTTATTTTATTTTTTTAATGTTATGATGTTGAATCAAAATTCCAGCAGAAGTGTCTCTGATGTCCGCTTAAAGCACAAAAAAGAAGGTTTTGCTTTTAGGAAACTAAACTTAATTTAGTGTTTATCCAATTGATTTATCAAGTCAAGTCATCTTCATTTATATAGCGCTTTTAACAATGTAGATTGTTTCAAAGCAGCTTTACAGAGATAAGCGTATAATTTAAAGTCCAATGTATTTGAATTAGGGATGCACCGATACAGAACTTTTGGCCGATACCAACAATAACGGATAATTCTTTATATTTGAAAGCTGAAAACTGATATATTGGCCGATAAATCCAAACTTTTATATCATTTTTAACAGCCTGATTACAAAAACAAAAATCTCACCATTAAAAGCCATGTCCTAAGCACATTATTATAATGATATTCTCATCATAGTTTTCTGTAGCCGATATGACAGACTTGCGCTGCACATGTTGCACTGAACTGTATTTTCCTTTTCTGAAGTGATTCTAATCATATTTCAAGCTCTTTAAAACCATCATGTTGAACAGTGCGCATCTGAAGTGTCTCAGCTGAAGGAAATGATCCATTATTGATCAGTTTTGATATATCGGACATCGATAACGATAACATTAAAAATTATTTAAGCCGATACGATATGTTGACTGATATATCGTGCATCACTATTAAGAAGGCAGTCTTTGTCATTGGAGTGGATGTGGACATGTTTGAGGAGAATAATGTCCAAGCTGTTGATCATCACAAACAAAACCTCACACCAATAGAGAACCAACAGAGAACTGCAGGAGGGTTAGAGAACAGAGAACTACAGGAGGGTTAGAGAACCAGCAGATAACTACAGGAGGGTTAGAGAACCAACAGAGAACCACAGGAGGGTTAGAGAACCAGCAGAGAACTACAGGAGGGTTAGCGAACCAGCAGAGAACTACAGGAGGGTTAGAGAACCAGCAGAGAACTACAGGAGGGTTAGAGAACAGAGAACTACAGGAGGGTTAGAGAACCAGCAGATAACTACGGGAGGGTTAGAGAACCAACAGAGAACTACAGGAGGGTTAGAGAACCAGCAGAGAACTACAGGAGGGTTAGAGAACCAACAGAGAACTACAGGAGGGTTAGAGAACCAGCAGATAACTACAGGAGGGTTAGAGAACCAACAGAGAACTACAGGAGGGTTAGAGAACAGAGAACTACAGGAGGGTTAGCGAACCAGCAGAGAACTACAGGAGGGTTAGAGAACCAGCAGAGAACTACAGGAGGGTTAGAGAACAGAGAACTACAGGAGGGTTAGAGAACCAGCAGATAACTACGGGAGGGTTAGAGAACCAACAGAGAACTACAGGAGGGTTAGAGAACCAGCAGAGAACTACAGGAGGGTTAGAGAACAGAGAACTACAGGAGGGTTAGAGAACCAGCAGATAACTACAGGAGGGTTAGAGAACCAACAGAGAACCACAGGAGGGTTAGAGAACCAGCAGAGAACTACAGGAGGGTTAGAGAACAGAGAACTACAGGAGGGTTAGCGAACCAGCAGAGAACTACAGGAGGGTTAGAGAACCAGCAGAGAACTACAGGAGGGTTAGAGAACAGAGAACTACAGGAGGGTTAGAGAACCAGCAGATAACTACAGGAGGGTTAGAGAACCAACAGAGAACTACAGGAGGGTTAGAGAACCAGCAGAGAACTACAGGAGGGTTAGCGAACCAGCAGAGAACTACAGGAGGGTTAGAGAACAGAGAACTACAGGAGGGTTAGAGAACCAGCAGAGAACTACAGGAGGGTTAGAGAACAGAGAACTACAGGAGGGTTAGAGAACCAGCAGAGAACTACAGGAGGGTTAGAGAACCAGCAGAGAACCAACAGAGAACTACAGGAGGGTTAGAGAACCAACAGAGGGTTAGAGAACCAACAGAGGGTTAGAGAACCAACAGAGAACTACAGGAGGGTTAGAGAACCAGCGGAGAACTACAGGGGGGTTAGAGAACCAGCAGAGAACTACAGGAGGGTTAGAGAACCAACAGAGAACTACAGGAGGGTTAGAGAACCAACAGAGAACTACAGGAGGGTTAGAGAATCAACAGAGGGTTAGAGAACCAGCAGAGAACTACAGAAGAGTTAGAGAACCAGCAGAGAACTACAGGAGGGTTAGAGAACCAGCAGAGAACTACAGGAGGGTTAGAGAACCAGCAGAGAACTACAGGAGGAGAACTACAGGAGGTCATTCATGCTGTGAGACGTCACCACTCATCTGTCCTGTGCCGAGGTCTCGTTAGCCATTCATCTAGGAATTAGGTCACTACACACATCATATAGCTGTACTTAAAGGGATAGTTCACCCAAAAATGAAATTTCTGTCATCATTTACTCACCCTCAAGTTGTTTCAAACCTGTAAGAATTTCTTTTTTCTGCTGAACACAAAAGAAGATATTTTGAAAAATGTCTGTAACCAAACAGTTGATGGACCCCATTGACTTCCATAGTATTTTTTTTTTCCTACTATGGAAGTCAATGGGGTCCATCAACTGTTTGGTTACAGACATTTTTCAAAATATCTTCTTTTGTCTTTATATCTTCTTGACTCCTGTCTATCACGAAGTCAAAATTGAAGTGTAGGGGGGACCGTGCCTTCTCAGTAGTTGCCCCTAGATTATGGAATGACTTGCCCATTTCAATTAGAGTGGCCTCCTCGGTATTTGTTTTTAAATCCAAGTTGAAAACATTTTTGTTTGATAAGGCATTTAACACATGCTGATGCGCCATTTTATTGTATCTCATTATTATTTTAAATTGGTGAAGCACTTATTTTATGATATTCTACTCAAATTTATATTTGTATTGTGGTTTTATTGTTGTTAGTTTTCTATGATTTTTTTATTTTTATTAATACTGTAAAGCACATTGGACAATGTAAATTCTATTTAATTGTGCTATATAAATAAATTGCCTTTGCCATTTTGTGTTCAGCAGAAAAAAGAAATTCTTACAGGTTTGAAACAACTTGAGGGTGAGTAAATGATGACAGATTTTTCATTTTTGGGTGAACTATCCCTTTAATTATCAGACATAAGATATGCATTGCTGCTTTTATTGATTGACCGGTTTTTATTTATATTTTACTTGGCAATCTGTTTATTTATTACATGTGTATAGCATGTTAGGGTTAGTGTGTGCTTGTGTGTACTGTGAGTACTTTACTGTCTTCATGTATTGCTGCTAATGCACTTCTCCCAATTGGGATCAATAAAGTACTACTACTACTACACTAATTTGAATTGACAAAATAATAAAAAATAAAAAAAGTTTTACATTTTTGGAAGCAAATAAAACTCAAAAAAGCCCATACAAAAAAGATTTGAGTTGCTTGGGAAAAGGACAAATCTGTCAGGAAAGCTGAAAAGAAAACAGAGTTGACATCAGCGCTAGTACTTGAAGAATGATTAAATAACTGTTAAGTAGTTTGTTGTGAGTGCATGTGTTCCTGTCTCCAGCACTGAGACTCATAATCCTGAGCTGCTGATCCTGACACCAAACGTCACGTGACCCAGAAACCAAAGCTGACGGAGAATTCATAAATGCAATAAAACTGATGAGTGCAGTCATGAAATAATCCTCTCGAGTCTGTGCAGGTCTGCAGTGCATACAGAAGAGCCGAGATCACACACACAGAGCAGCTTCTGTGAGAAAGAGCTGGTAAAGCATCACACACACACACACACACACTGTGCCTGGGGCTTATACAACACGGACTCACACACATACTCATAAATACACACAATCAGCACGCTGTGATCCGGAGCCTGGAGACACAGGTTGATCATATAAAGGTTTATGATCTGTGATCACTGAATGACTTCTCTCTAAGATGAAGAGCGCCGCTCGTCTTCACTGTACTTTGAAATTCTGAACACTGCAAAAAACGCATGCAGGATTCTTCAGCTTTAGGAAGTGTGTTTCTGTCTCGCGGATGTGGAGCGAACCCTGAACATCTGTGAGATTCTCACTGGTCAACAGATGCATCTGTCAAAACCACTCAACGTTCGGTCTAATAATGTCAAAATACTGGTACTGTGCAACATTGCGGAGGTCTTGCTAATAGAACTTATATGAGATTGAAATGTAAGCAACGAATCAAATATTACACCCAGATTTCTAACAGTATGAGATGGAATTAATGTGGTTTAAAATTAATGTTTGAAATTTTAGGAAGTTGCTATGCAACCAGATTTTAATGTCAGGAATACAGATATTCAGTAAGTCCAGATGAAGAGCAGAGACGGAGCGAGCTGATATGGAAATCTGCAGGTAATCAGCATAATAATGATGCTTAATTAAAGCTGAGACCATGACTACAGATAATGTGACCAAGAGGTAATATATAAATATTGAACAGAAGTGGTCCAAGAACAGAGCCTTGAGGCACACCATAGAGAGAGAACACAGAAGATCTGAAGTTATGGACTGTGATAAAACTGTCTCTCGTGAATAACGTTGATTAGTTCACCTCCCGAATTAGTTCATAATTCCCGTCTTTACAGACATTCAGGTAAGTTTTACTCTTACAGTTAGTACATGACGCTTTCCCTCGTCTTCATTTCTTGTACTTTAAATGTGTGAATTTCTGTAACATAGCTTTTTTGATAGTTAAATAACTCAAATGCTGATAAAATAGTAATTTCTGTCTGTTTCATGTACTAACTACGAGAGGTAAGTATGAGATACAGTGTCAAAGGCTGCTGTTAAGTCAAGCATAATGAGAACAGAAAGACAACCAGAGCCAGCAGAGGTCAGGAGGTCATTGGTCATCTGTACCAGTGCTGTGGCCTGACCGAAAGACAGACTGAGAGGGATCAAGAAGATTGATAGCAGAGAGATGAGCTTGTAGCTGCGAGACTACAATTTCAAGCAGCGTAGAAACGAAAGGAAGTACTGAGCAGTACTAAAAAAAACTATTACAATAGTTACAGTCGTTTTGCAGATAACCATGAAAGTTTACTGGCTACTAAGGACAACTGAAATCTCGGTACAGCACTAGTTTGGTGGAATGACTTGTTTGGCAAACCCCAGTGTTTTTCCTTGATGACTGTGTGACACATCATCCCTTCATGAGATCAACACATTCACATCGACATCATCGAGGTCTGACAACTTTCTGCCAAAAGTTGACAGGCAAAGCCTTTACGTAAAGAGAAAACAAATTTTCTCCATCCGCTTTAGTCCATTCACCACTAAATCACTGAGACTTTGCTTCGTCAAGGAAAAAACTCCCTTCTGTCAGCTAAACAGCTGAAAAGTGTGAGGAATGCTGAAGTTTAGTTTGTTTAATCAGGGCTTAGGTGACCTGGTTTTCCTCAGACTCGTGAGGTCCGGCTCTCGGAGAAAAGGGATTATGGTTGAGATGGCCTCGTACGCTCTCCGTTCTCACCCATCTTCTGTCAGACCACACAACGCTTGGTTCAGGTATTTAGCTTCCGTCAACACATCCACCATTCCTGAGATCCCAAACCCGCTCTCATCTGCAATCCCTCACACACTCAAACTTTAATGTGCGTTCTAGGCAAACCGTGGCCTGTCTCTGTCAGCTTAGGGATTTGACTCCCGACACCGCTTACTTTAGAAGATTTCTGTGCAAAACTACATCACTTTCTATGAACATGGCACACTTTTGTGTCTCTGAACCGGTTCAAGGAACAAAACCAGAAACAAACTAAATTTAACAGGAACATAAACAAAAACTAAATCAAGTTTAATCATTCTAAACAGAAACACTTATTCGAAATTAACATTAATGTTTATCGTGTATTATGGCTTTATGTATGGTCAGACACTTTCGTATGTCGCTTTATTATTGACATTCTCCCAAAATCAAGCTCAAAGTTTTCCACCAGCGAATGTCGGCGATATGTGTTTTGTCCGTCATTATAACTGCAGTAAGTGCATCACATACATTTTTTATTAACTTACAGTTTACAAAGGTTGTAGAAGCTTGTTTTATATATTTGGCATTAAGCGTGTGTTAGTAAAGATGAAGTGTTACGCACAGGCTGTATTAGCTGTGTACCAGACTAACACTCTTCTCTGATCCTACAGAAAACATTAGCCTTTACACACATTGTGATTTCTGAGTAAAGACAACGCTGTAATTATCACATAACCAGTTCTTTATTCTCGACCATCTCCACAATGTGTGCCGCTGTTGATTCACGACTGATCTCCAAAAATGTGCATGTATGAGATTTGACTGACAGTTTGAGGATCTACTGGAGTTACCAACTTTCATCACAAGCTCTATTCAAGCTCTTGCATAAAGTTTGGGGGAACATTTTTTTATAAAAAAAATCAACAACGTTATTAACAGGTATTTTACTCAAATTGTTTTCAGAACGGTAATGTTACAGAAGGAACACATGAACAGTTAAAGTGCTGATGACACTCGGAGTAAAACTGCAGATTTTAGAGTGGCCTTTTACTGTGGCCAGCCTAAGGCACACCTGTGCAATAATCATGCTGTCTAATCAGCATCTTGATATGCCACACCTGTGAGGTGGATGGATTATCTCGGCACAGGAGAAGTGCTCACTAACACAGATTTAGACAGATTTGTGAACAATATTTGAGAGAAACAGGCCTTTTGTGTACATAGAAAAAGTCTTAGATCTTTGAGTTTAGCTCATGAAAAATGGGAGCAAAAACAAAAGTGTTTATAATTTTGTTCTGTGTAGTAATGTGTGTCAGGAGTACAAATTAAGCCATGAAAAAATTAAATGGGACTTTATTCAATTACAAGATGAATCCAGTCCGTCACACTCGGGTAAACTGTCTGTGACAACTGTCCAATGAAGAGCATCCAATGTTCACAAAAGACTTCATGTTGAGAAGATACAGATTTATTCTCCATTGTGAACCTGACAGATTTACCCTCCAAGAAATCATGCAGATTAAGCAGAGCTTTTGTTGTAAAACTGTGATCTTATACATTAGACTCTCACTAACAAAAAGTAGTTTTTTCAAACAAGTAGTTATTTTCAAAAAAATAGTGTGGTAGTTTTACTGTATTATCCAAACAGTGCAGTCAGATTTTGTAAGATTTTGAGAGGCACATCTTATATTTTCTCTGTACACTATCAGCCATTGTCTTGATTGATGGACAGATCATTAGGCCAATGACGATTCCAACGATGTGTTTATATTCCACATATGGACCAATCACCAGCCGGCTCTCGTGTGGTGCATTCATTTAACTACTGTAGCTTTTTGATACTTTTACATGTTTTAATTCCACAAACTCCAGAGGGTTGAGGTCAGGTGTGTAATTGTTCATTATTTAATGGGTAAAAACCGCCTCTCACTGACATTGTGTTGAAACTTGACAATAGTAAATGACATCCCCTCATCATTTACTCATGTCATTCCAAGTCTGTACGGTTCACTGACTGTTTTGTTTCTACAATGAAAGCGTGAAACGCCTCGTGTTGTCGTGTTGAGTCTGGTTATTTCTGTCCTCCCTGTGCGCCACGGTTCAGACCTTGATAACAACTCGCTTCTGCATTATTCAAAACATCAGGCTATGAGGAACTAAACATAGCCATCATTATAGTCTGTGCTTCCACGAGCTGCTCGTTTATTCCTGCATGGGAAGGTGTGTGTGTGTGTGTGTGTGTGTGTGTGTGTGTGTGTGTGTGTGTGTGTGTGTGTGTGTGTGTGTGTGTGTGTGTGTGTGTGTGTGTGTGTGTGTGTGTGTGTGTGTGTGTGTGTAGCGTGAATAAACATCAGTGTCCAGTCTCTCAGAACAGAGACGCGTCTCAAACCTGCAGTCTCGCTCACACTGGTAAAAGAGTCGGATATTAATCATCGGATCTTGTGTAGTTTCTCTCCTCTTGGCCTGAGTGAAGATGTCTGAACTAAACCCACTTAGCTGCCAAAACAAAACTGCATTCAGCATTCAGACATTCATTCATTCTTCATCTACAGTCAGAACACACGTCCAGATTCTGTCCAAAACCCCTAAACATATATCAGGAACCCAAACTAAAGCAGATCTGACTGGAGATTATCCTGCTTATTACAGGACGACTCGCCACATAAACAAAGAATGGACATGAAATATAGATGTGAGTTTATTAATGAGTGAGGAAAGCATGAAAGCTCTAGCTGAGACTGACGCTGATCCTCGAAGGCGAATCGTCACTGTGGTACAGCGAAGACTGTCCCGATTCAAAGATCCTTATAATGCTAGTGTTATAATTTCGGGAAATAAAGGACAGAACTGATGGATCCCTCACAGCCTAGCCCAAGATTCAGTGCACAGTTTTATTTGTGAGAAAAATATAAAAGCGGATTATGCTTTTGAATACAAGAACTGGGTTTCAACTTATTTGAATATTTAATCATATGCAGTGTTACATTCGTGCATAAAAATGAAAATGATGAAATACATTTCTTTCTTGTGTTCATTTAGTAATAAACAGGGTGGAACGGGTGACCTGAAGTTTTACTGTATTTCATTTCTTAAGTTTTACAATCCCCTTCTGAAGCCACATGGAGATGAGCATGAAATGTTGCCAAACGTCTGGAAACGTTGAGATATGTGTGTTTCTGCTCTTGACAGGACTTGCTGAATCCAGTCCGATTTCAGATTGTGAGGATTCACATCCGTTTACATGTGCTATTCATGTTCTACAGTGCCACGCTCATAATGGAGAAACTCAGGCTGTAATCAAGCATTTCTGCCTCCATGACATCTCTAAAAAATCTCTCATTTTTGCATATGTTCATCATTTCTTTATATGACACGATGTCCGCACAAATTCCCGTTTCATTGCGTTATCACTAATAAAACAACTGAATCCAAGCACATGATTACAAAATCTTTAATTTTACCTAGTCCAGACGTCACTTTTGCCCACTACTGTACGTCAGAAAAGCCTTTTAGGAAATATGTCTCCTCCGATGAGATGTGCAATGCGCACATAAACACACACATCATGCATGTGTGAATGATGTAATATCTCCAGCACTCTTCAATGGGACTGAGGTGTTCAGTGGGAGTGATCCATCAATCTGACTCCAAACAGGAAAACCGGATGATTAAATGTGACAAAACGAGAAAAAGCCACTGACTTCTAGTGTTCAGTGTCGCATGTTTCCTGACACACATGGGCTACTTTAATAATGTACCACAGCCACCAAACGTTTATTTGTGGACAAAGAAAAATAAAAGAATTGCTCCTTTGACGAATGCGCATTGATCGTGGAATGAATACCTGGCAAGCGCAGGACTCTGACAGAGAGTGATCGAAGAAGAGATTCAGAGAGTTCTGCCCACTTGAGGAAGTTTATTGTGTATTAATTACACATTGATGCTTGTGTGTAGAATGTGTGAATGTGGAGAGAAGAGTGTGCAGGCTATTCATAGACTTCACTGAGATAAAAAGAAAAAAATAACAGGATTTTAATTTAAATAATGAAGATTAAAGATTTTAAGTGAAAGATAGGATGACCATTATTCAGCTCAAACTAGTATTATGAACTATGTATTGATTGGCCAGCAGCGTCCCGCTCCCTCTAGTCCCAATATAAACACTTCTTATAGGCCGTAGTGATTCATGAAAACACAGTTTGGAAGATATATTTTTGATGTACTTGCTCATTATACAGCCTACATTTTGTAAATTAACAAAAGTTACATATTGTACCTTTTATGTACTGAAGGCAAATCATTTTGGAAGAAGAACTTCAGTTGTATCACTTCCAAGTGATATTTTTTGGGTGAACTATATCTATATATAAAGAGATTTTGACTAATATACATATGTCTGTCTGTAATATAGAAATGTTTTTTAAGTTATTTGATAAAATCCTAGGCTGGACTTTTTAACTGAGCTGAAACTGTACTTGTCTGAGCCCAACACTGTGTGATCCAGTCAGGGCCGGATCTAGACATTTGGAGGCCCTAGGCAAAATTCATGTTGGAGGCCCCCCCACCCCCAATAAAACACACTTGAAACAAATATGATTCCTAACCTTTTTATTTATTCAACATTTAATTTTAAATGTAGTATATTTTTACTTACACAGTACATAAGTTTGGACAAATTACTATTTGTAATGTTTTTGAAAGAAGTCTCTTATGCTCATCAAGCCTGGATTTATTTGTTCAAAAATACAGAAAAATAATATAGTGAAATATTATTACAATTTAAAATAATGGTTTTCTATTTTACTAGGCTATACTTTAAAATATATTTCTGTGATGCAAAGCTGAATTTAGTGTCACGTGATCCTTCAGAAAACTTTATAATATTCTGATTTATTATCAAATGTTAGAAATGGTGCTTAATATTTATTTTATAACATGTGATACTTTTTTTCATGATTCTTTGATTATTAAAAAGTTGTTTTAAAAAAGTCTTCAGTATCACTTTTATAAATTTAACACATCCTTGCTGAATATTCCTGTTTTTTTCTGTTTTTTTTATCAAATAAATGCAGGCTTGTAGCATAATAATAAACTTCTTTCAAAAACATTAAAATAGTAATGGGTCCAGACTTGTTACTGGTAGCCTATCAAACTTTATCTAAGCTAATCTCTTTTTTGTTTAATGAAGATGTTATTGTTCTTGTTGTTATTTTGCTGTTTTATTCAGTTTATTCACAGTTCCAGAATACCACTTCAGTAGATGAACATGAACGTGCTTTTATAATTTTTCTGCGTTATGGGCAGGATTTTTCCCTCCCATTTAATCAATATTGACTGCAGATATTGTCATATTATTAATATCAGTAATATGTTATTATGTATTGCATTGCTACCTTAAATATGCTATACACAAATCAAGTGGAAGAGAAAGACACGATCGCTACTGAGCAGGAAAAAAAATCTAAACTAATATTCGTATAGGCTATGATGTCAGGGTATTATCTAATCATCAGCATCAGAATATAGAAGATAGACCCATAGATATGAGATCCTTTATTTGAAACATTTAAAAATGTTGCAGTGTGTTGTGTTGGTTTTTTAACTTTGAATACAAACGTCTTGTCTTTTACTTTTGTAGCTTTTTTACTAGTCAGCTCTGGACGCGATGTTATTCATTGATTGTACGCGCAAATTCAAAGCGTCGCGTCTGGGCCATAGACTGTAAAAAATAGGTCTGGGCACGTTAATGACGCTCGCGCGCTCTTTTAAACTCACAAAGCGGTGAATGATTTTTCAAAAAATGACGCTGATCTACAGTAGCCCACAAGTTTATATTTAAAATACATTGCAATCACACCAAAATCGATGACCTGCATTACGAGCTGTGCTTCTTTGCGTGCCTATTTCTGCTTTTGCTTCGCACTCGCAGCACCTGATGGATGCGTTCGTTGACCGCCTCTGATCGCCTCTGACGTCCCCTCGGACTAAACTGGCTGGCGCCTCTATACAGTCATGGGCTGGCGTTAATGTGACGTAATGTAACAGTCTATGGTTAAGATAAACATCGTCACTATTTTTAGTTGATTAATAGGCTACATTTTGAAATAAATTGTAGATAGGACATTTAATTATTTTTTTTTTTTGTCCCTCTGTCTGGGCCCCATCCCGCCAATCGGGCCCTAGGCACGTGCCTAGTTTGCCTTTGCGTTAATCCGGCTCTGGATCCAGTACTGGCGTGGGAAAGTACTGGCGTGCAGAAATACCACGGTAATGTACAAGTGAACGGGTTTCTCAAAGGCGGGAGAACTGATCTCAAACAACCAGAGGCTTCACCCAAAAACAAGTTCAGATGACACTTTTCCTGAACAACAAATCATTTAAGAACAAGGATGCCACTCCTTCTGCTCTCTCTTTATCCAGTGTTTTATTCGAATGACAATTTCTGAATAGCGAACTAATCAAAAAGATGTTGTCGTACATCCCATCATTCTGTTGGGTGAAGCTCAGCTGTACAATGTTAGAATGTAGAATATGTTGTATCTTCATGTTTATTTCGAGACTATACACATTATGTGTATTCCCAAACAGTGTTTGAATGCCTCACCCAATAAGCTAACATGTTTTAAGTTAATGAAATGTGCAGTAGGATGTTAATGAAAATATGTCATCTTAAGATGAATAAATGTACATATTTGCCATTTTAGAGATAGGTGAGGAGTTCACCTCTTTTAGTGATGTGACAAATCCTTTATTTCTAACCTTTCTCTGATGCTGTTATACTTGAACAGGCTTTTAACAGCAGGGTTTCTGTCTTGTCTGATATAAGAAATTAGACAAAAGCCCTATTCGGACGGTAACTGTTTCTCATGTGGACATCCGTAAAGACTGACGGTGGAGGAGTGAGTTCTGGGATCACATGAATCCGGGGACGCGCTGCTCACGTGGAGTCGCATGATTTCCTGCTGTAATAAGAATAAATTCATATTTAATTCTTAGTTTAAGGATTGGCAGACAAATAATTCTTAGGAGTTGGAAGTCGGAGGAGGCCCCTTCTTTTCAGGAATGGTTAACAGAAATGAAAGCTTTAGCATAAGTTCTGCCGGGAAGACTCAATTACTACGTCACCTATTGCCTTCACTTCTATCCAATCATATTCTTATGCTCACTGTATAAAGCTCGGTACTTACACATGTTTGAGTTTGCAGATACTGAAGCGACGATTACCCCCATCCTCCCCACCACCACCAGGATGGTCCTGTCCATACCTCCGGGGGGGTTGGCTGCGCCCCTGCCTTCGTCATCAGGCAGGAATTGCAGATCCGATACCCTCGGATTATGCACTACGGACTACGCCAAATGACTTTGTATATTATCAGTTTGCTGAGCTGTCAATAAATGTACGATTTGTTGAAATAATTCTCCCGAGTCTTTCTGGTAGAACTAGAGTGTCCGCATTCGAAAATATGTCTTATAAACAGACTGATAAACTAAATCTATACTATAAGAAATGGTCCAGATATTTAACTTATTTGGAAAAGGGGCAGTAACAATTATGTGTAAGAAACATGTTCACAGCCAAACGTGGAATTGTGAAGGTATGTATGTATATTATTATTTTCTTTTTCCTCACCATTATATGCTGGAAGTTATCTTCATTGTACTTAAGTACATAGTCAAGTGTGACCATGCCGTGGGTGGGTGTTATCGGTGTAAAAAAGTAAAAATGTTGATTCTGTACAGATGTTGTGTTGTATTGTGGAAAGTTTCTGAGAATCAATAAAACTGTTAATCATAAAAAAAGAGTGTTGTGCAAGTTTACTGCAACAATGGAGCCGCGAACTTCACACACTTTAGAAAATCCAGCATTAGTTCATCCTGATAAACGCTCACTGACACAGATGACAGCGTGACAGCGTTCTTCTTCCACGAGGGGTTTCACGTCACGGCCTTTACCAGGGGTCGGCAAATAAATTAGGCATTAGCGCTAGATGGCAGGCCAGAACATAGTCAAAGGATAATTTAAGAAATGAATTGATGAAAAATGCAACTAGAATGGCCTGTGAGAGATTGTTACAGTGTCTTTGTAACTGGTAGTGAGCTGTTACTCAGTGTTGAATCCTGTAGTAGGACAGTCATTACGAAAAGCCACATTTGTGTGGCAGAGTCCGGGTTTCACACTGGACACATTAATAAAGCACTAGTGACACGTAACCTGGCAAGTGTCTTCTTTCACCAACTAGAAACACAGACCGCCTTGCTAAAACACACTTATGTGGGAGATGGGGAATGGACAAAAACAACTCGAAAAGTAAAATAGGACTTGAATAAGCCCACTAATGGCATGTTTAAGTCATGCTCTAAACAAACTATGTTTTATTCCCTCTTCCCATACTGTGAATATAAACGTGTATCATTTAATTTGTGTGTTACACAATGGAGCCGAACTAATTGTAATACTTATTTGACGTAGCCTAGAATTATTATTATTTGGCATCCTCACGTACAAAACGGCATTTATTTAATTGTTTGCAATGTTGGAGGTCCGCTATTACGGCGAGTGCAGAGAGATGTTAACATTTAAGCTGGTGAGTGAAAACGGCACCACCAAAGAGTCTAAAGAGGAAAGTTGACAGCGAGAATAAGGCATACAAAGAAGAATGGAAAGACGCGTCTGATCTGCAACGAAGCGATCCACACACTCTTCTGAATGTCTTTCAGAACTTTTCAAATTAAAAGCTCTCAATTCATCTCAAAATAAAACATTGCTGCAAAAACGTTCTTGTACTTTCATTTTGAAGGCAAAATCACTAAAGACGAAGTGATTGTGAGTAACTGTTGCTGTCATGACGGATGTATTTCTGCACCAGCCGCTATCAGAATAATCTGCGGCGCGGGACAGATGTTACTGCTACTGCTGTTATGATGTGACAGTTACTGTTCAATTATTGTAGTTGGGTTAGGTGACTTATTGTGGATTAGTTATGTAAATTTGTTGTGTTTTGGTATTTAGGCTACTTACAGTATATTTATATATTTAAGTATACTTAATTTTAATATATTGTTCAATTTTAAGAATTTTTTATTTTATTTATTTTCAATAAAAAAGCCGTTCTTTAATGTCATTCACCATTGTTTAGAGGCTCTTTTTTTATTATCGGTTCGGGCACCGTTTAGGCACCGGCAGGGGAGAGCCGGGACGATTGAAACGCGGGACGGGTGAAACACTGAGATTTCCTTGAAAACCACTCACGTCATGTACGTCAAATTTTGTTAGCACACAATGCCTACCATACCCGCGAAAACATTTCTCCTTTACGTCGTGCCGTTTTGGAGTTAAAGCCGCAAAGCTGTTTTTGAGTGCGGTAAGTGAATTCTTTCGTGCGGTCCTTTTTTTGACTGACAAGTGGGATTTATTGTTTCATGTGCCAATGTAATGATAATACGGCAGGCGTATTAGTACTGCAACACACCCTTAAGTGTGCAATATCAGAGTTTTTTAGTTTAAGGGCAAAAGGTTTAAGAGGTTTAACTGACAGGAGGCGCTGTCGGGACGCCGACCGCACCTCAGTTAAACCTGGTCATAGTCTATTCTGTTCAGAGATTCATATACTATTCCTAGACTTGTGTTTCTTTTAATGCAAATTAATTTTCAATTACGCAACACACGTTATCTCTTTAATAATCATCAATTGTCCAATCTTCAGTCTTCAATAAATTTCATTTATCGTCTTCTGGTTGACCTCGTTTTCTTCATATTAACAGGCTATTCAACTAGCAAACACTCAATATGACTCAAGGAAGAAATGTAAGAAAATGAATTGTAAACGGATTTGTCTGTCTTCGTCAAAAATACCAAATTAGAAAGATTACAAAATGCGCATAGGCTTATCGCCTATTATTTATTGGGCGACATAACAAAAATGGTTAATATATTAAATATAAATATATATATTAAATAAATTACAAAATATGTTTGTAACGATATGTTCATAAGTTACTTGTCAGGTATTGTTCACAAAAATAAGCATTAGATGAATAGTTTCCGTTTAAACTTATGTTTAATCCGTCCCACCCCTGTGTTGCAATCATACTGCTCAGGCGAGACGATTGAAACAAAGCACAACTACCGTTCAAAGTCAGATTTTACTTAAATCATTCTATATTTGTACCGAATAACACATGATACTAAGAGAACACATATGTGAATTGTTAATCACAAAAAAAATGTAAATTCTATCTGTAACCTTATCTTAGAAAACGACATTTATCTGAAAAGTGTTCCAACTGTCCCGACTCTCCCCTACCGTTATTTTTGCAACTGTCTTTGGTCATACTTATCAGGCACTCCAGCTTTAATAAAAACAAAAATAAAAACAAAATCCTCTTTTTCAGTACGTCAGTGTACGTTGAACGTGGCATTCGGTTAACTGCTGTGATCTTCAGCCAACAAATGTAACGTGCACTATATAACCCCATTCTGCCCCCGCTTCGGTCTGTGTCTGGCGTGGCCTAGCCCGTTACATCAGCTTCCCCAAGACAAAGAATGAAGCTTGTGTATCCTCTCCAAACTTTACTCAGGGAGCACTGTAAAACTGCAAAGAACAATACATTTCATTATTTCATTCGGATACAGAAGGTTGTTCAAGAACAATATTGAAATATAGTACGTTAAACCGTATAAAAACCAAATGCGCCAGCTTAATGCTAACTTCTATGGGAAATTACATTACGAAGCTAACGTTTAGCATATGCGATCAAAATACACATTTAGAACGAACTCAACTTCATTAACAAAGGATTTTATTACTAGTATTCTTAGCTAGATGCTAGATGTCGAGATAACTGTATGACTTTGTACTTGCAGGCAAACGTTTTTCTGGCCAAATTAAATCCAGAGAGAAAAATCTGTGACCGTTTACTTCACGAGAGCCATAGAACTGAAGCAAGACGACTAGATGTAAACATTACAATGTAAACATTACGTTACGTTAAGAGTCACCACATGAGGTCTGTCTTTCCCCAGATAAACAACAGAACATAACTAACCCAGTGTCCACTCGGCAGGTCAATAAAGCTGGACTGTGGGAAGATCCTGTTCTGGTATAGCACTCATTCCCTGGAACATGGCTGTCATTGCTGATTCCTGTGCAGTTGCTGGAAGAAAGACTCTGAGTGCTAGTCTATTTTTAAGTTAATTAAATATAAATGGATCAGCTTGAGGCCATTGTTCTGGTGATAATGCTCTCTGAAGTGGTGTCCAGTCCATAAATAGCTGAGTCCCTTCAACCAATTACCCTTGATTGGAAAAGCTGACGAAGGTCTACTTCTGCTCGCAGGAGGTGAATCACTACATCTGCACTTCACCTCTGTCACCACACTAGATGTCTACATATAGAGACAATCACAGGACAAGTCACCGTAACCTGAAATATTTAAATGTTAAGATGCTACGGGCCATTCTCTGAAACTCTGCCTTTTCTAGTGTGATAAAAGTAAACATTTCTACATTTTTAAACATACTGCTAGACAAATAATGTTTAAGTGTTAATGAATTAAGCTGTGCTAAATAACTGTAAATATATCTTGGGATATAACAGACCACTGTCTGCCTTCAGAAACGTAAAGCGAGAAAGATCAATTTTAGATTACAAGCCATGAACCTACAATGTGGGTCTTAGAAAATACAATGCTTATATTGCTACAAATATCCACTTTTCAATATGTAAATCGTAACATACATAAAAAGTATATAGGCGTTATGTTCAAATCTACAGCATTTAAACAGATGGAATATTGTCCAGAAAGTAATATTACATATTCTAATCGAGACCACCATTTCTTCAATAGAGAGCAAACGCTCAGCGGTCTGTGATTCAAAAGCAATTTTCTCATTCAATATCGCCACAGGGACTTCAAACAATCCTTCAAAACAAGAGTTTCCATGAGATCCATGTACTATTAACAATCTCCAGATAAATCACAACATTACACATTATTGATTTAAATAAGTTCACCCAAAAATGAAAATTAGTCCATGATTTACTCACCCTGAAGCCATCCTAGGTGTATATGACATTCTTCTTTCAGACGAATACAGTCGGAGTTATATTAAAAAAATGTCCAGGCTCTTCCAAGCTTTATAATGGGAGTGAATGGATTTTTTTTTTTTTTTTGAAAGTCCATCAAAGCCTATCCATGATAAAAGTGCTCCACACAGCTCTGGGGGGTTAATAAAGGTCTTCTGAAGTGATGCGTTCCTGTAAGAAAAATATCCATATTTAAAACTTTATCGACTAAAATATCTAGCTTCCTGCAAACGGCCGTACGCAAGTCGACTTAGGGACCGTTCAGTATTTATGGAATGGACCACCGGAGGAAAATAGGGGAGGGTCACCCAACTTTTTTTAGTGTAGTGGGAGGGTCACCCAACTTTTGTATTCATGAAAACAGCAAAATTTCAAAGTGGCTTGTTTTGTGCATATTTTTTCCATGTAAGTCCATGTAGCTCTCTCGGCCTCGGCCCCCATCGCTATCAGATGGGTCTGACCCAACAAAAATCCAGTTTGGCGCTGTTTGACAGTGCGCGCGCACTTCAGTATGCGCTCAGAAAAAGTGCATCATGTCAGAACAGAACGCCAATGAAATGTTTACCCGGCAAAGCTTTAAAGCACGAGCAAATAATGAACTTTTGTTATTGCGAATAAGTGCAGTGTCCTGTGAGTGTAACTCTACTGCTGCATTATATGTGATGTGAATGTACGTCGAGTTTTACAGTATTGGGACTGAGGCGCCAGAACTGCAGCTGATAGAATGTGCGCTGTGTACGATACTACTATATTTTAGTTTCCATTCTTATTGTGTTTCTACAACAATGTTAGTGAGTAAATCTACTGAAATGGCCACCATAACAGTGGAGTGTGATGTGTAAGATGTAGGGCTACCACATCTTTAAATTACTATTAGTAGCCTATTATTTGAAGTTAACATAATAAAATACGTAGACCTACACCAAAAAAAAATAGTTCACCAGTGCGTCGGCGCACTGAAGCGTTATTTATTTATTTAGTTCAAAGTTACTATCAGATTTAATGTTATACCTTGACAAACTATACATCATTAAAAAGATATAAGACTCAAGTTTCAGTATTTGACCACTATTGTATTCTGAGAAACTTATAGTGACAGTTATGTCTTAATTTGTGTCAGAAGTTATGAAATGGAAAAATGCGTCGATACCTTTAATATGAATTATGCGCGTCAGCCGCTTTCATTCATAAAAAAACTCCCGTGCTGTCGTCATGACAGCGATTCACAAAACAACGTGCCTCAGGGCTTTAGCTCAAAAATGTGCAGATTTGGAGAAATATTGATAGATTCTCATAGATTTACATCATATTTCTATAGACAGGAATAATATTTACTGAATTTATACCCAAATGCGTCGATGTAATCATTATGAGCGCTTTCATACTCTGATCTATTGTGTTTTCAATTCATACCAGCAGCCTGAGGGCGCTATATGCACAATACTAGTCCATATATGGAACATGAAGAAGAGCCATGATCATGTGACATTCGAGGACGTCACTGATACACACACAGCTAACACAGATCGCTGTAACATGCAGATATAGACTTTTTGAAGACAATAAACATGATTGCAATGATATTTGATTTGCCTGTGTTCTTCAAGCCATGCCAGGTATTTTCATAATAATAGATTATATTTATAATGTAATGCTAATCGATATAGACTTTATCATTGTGCAGAATACTATAAAATAATATATTTTTTGTCAGATTTTTTTATCTGAAGCCAAATTAGATCACAGAAGATTATTTAAAACACTCAATTTGCGTTATAAAGGAAGTTTGGAGCACAAACATGGTTTTAATCTCATAAATGGTTGTGTATTGATGGTGTGCTAAGCTAACATGCTAGCTAGCCCAGGTGCACCTGCCACCTAAGTTAGCAGTTATTCTTTTATGATTTTTTTCTAAATAGCAATGCTTACTGAAATGATTCTTTATTCAAGAAGGGCATTTGAATTGAGAACTTTGATAAAAGAAATTAGGGATTGAAACCCTATGAATAGCCTGTGAATAGCCAGTCGTTAGTAACTATAATGCAGACAAAAGAAATGCATATTTAGAGCCATAACCAGGCTGGAGAGGTGTGAATGTGTGCAGGGAGACTGAGACTGAATGGGGCTCGTTTGCACCACAAAAAAATAGAGACAATAGACTGAATGGATGCTTAGATGATGACAAACATCAGTTGCATATTTTGATAAGACTCTAAAAAAGTCACATGACATGATCTTGAAAAACATTTAACTAAATACAGAGTTTTAGACTTATCATCTCCAGATTTTACATATAACATGGTCAGACATATGGCTTTAGCTGTAGTGCATTTCTAGATTGCTCCAGTGCCAACTTCAATTTTATTTTCATGAGGATGTTTCATAAAAATAAATTTCTAATAACTTTACAAAACTTTGAAGCTATTTTTAACAAATTCTTTTGAAAATATTTTTTTGTAATTCTATGAATTACACTGCGCAAAACAAACACTGCATGAAAAGTGGGATTTTCGACAGTTACCGGCGCTGTAGATTGTCGTGGAAGTTCAGGTTTACGACTGCAAACGGCAATTTACAGGCAACACTGCAAACTGTCGGAAATTGTCGGAAATTGACGTGGGACTTGCTTGCCCCGTGACCCCCCTCCCTCTAATGCTTTAACATGTAAATGAGACTGCTGTGAGCTTTACAAATGCAAATGAGGGTAGCAGGGGGAGTTTTATCCCAGGTGACTCAAAGGTATTAACTTAATTCTAAAAAAAATACAATATTTATTTATAACGCAAAATTAAATGCAGCCAAGGCTGACCAAAGTGCTGTACACGGCAATAGATAAAATGCAGGGCAGAAACAGGACAATTAAAAAACAAAACAATAGTTGTGTCAAGGGGTATTAAAAGTTTTCAAGGATGTTTTGAAGATGGAAATTGAGGGAGCTAGTCTGATATAGAGGGGTAGACTGTTCCAAAGTTTTGGGCCTGCAGTCGCAAAAGTGCAGTCGCCTCGTTTTTTAAGTCTGGATCTGGGCACGATGAGAAGACAGTGATCACTGGATCTCAAAGTACGAGATGGAGTGTACGGGCAGAGGAGATTGGTCAGATATTGGGGGGCCGGTTTGTTAAGAGCTTTAAACACAAATTGTAAAATTTTCAAATCAATCCTGAATGTGACAGGTAGCCAGTGGAGTTTGAATAAAATAGGGGTGATCGACTCATATTTGCGTGTCCCGGTGAGAAGTCTAGCCGCTGCGTTTTGAACTAGCTGTAGACGAGAGAGAGGCCTGAGATAGCCCAAAATAAAGTGAGTTACAATAGTCTAAGGCCATCCTTAAAAATATTCTTGTTTGCCGTAACCCGACCGACCCTGTCAATTTAGTAGCCTACCGACCCAATTATTTATTTGTTCCCCCTTTTAGTCCGACCGACTTGCCGGCTGAAACTTGTGTTAAGACCGACCGCTTTTTTGTAACTCTTCAAACAACTAATATAAATGCAATAAAATAATATTAGTTATTAAGTATTGTGAATATAAATTCCGTAGGCCTGCATACAAACATAAGCTATAGCAGTGTGATTTTTATTTCAAAATAAGAGATTTTTGTTTAACAGTAACACCAGTGACACAACTCCAGGGGACCACTACTTTCATTATAAATTTTATAATATGTATTCTGCATTTTTTTTATATATATCATTTACATAATATATTTGATAGTTATGTATACATTATTGTATTTTAAATGGTGTAAAAATCTGTTATTGACCTCAAAATAAAGCATTTTCCCTCTGTACATGACTGTGGGGACGAGCACTTCTGTGGTGCTTGAAATTCTATATAATTCATAAAAATCAAATATTGCCACATTGATGGCTCAAGAGGGTGTAATTGTTCAAATAACATATTGTTTTATTTTAAAATGTAAAGAAATTGTAACCCTAAAGTGTTTTTTAAGTGTAATATTTCTGTAAAGGCTAGGGACAGAAAAATGGACATTTTCATAGAATGACCCTCTTACATTTTAGCTTAAATTGATATATTTAATGAAAGTAGCTAGATTAGTTACTATGTGTCATTAGCAATAGCCAATGTTATGTAAAAAAGACACAAAACCATTTATTTCAACAATTAATTTCAATCAGGCTTTGCCACAAAGGTAAAATGTGCATTCCATGCAAACAGCATCACAATCTCTTAGAGCCCAACCACTGTGCATAATACAACACGAACAGAAGATTGTATTTGACTCATGCTCCATACACATACGCAATGACAAGAATTATGCCTACTGTACATATAGAGTTACAACTACGATTAGAGTTGTTTACATAAAATGTACCTCGTTTCTATTTTGCATTAAAAATGTTTGTGGCCCCTTTAAGAAATCCCTCTCTTCTCGCGATACTATTCACTTGTGCTGGACGCGTGCGCGCGACCAGAGAACGGCAGCCATTTTTCATTGTTCAGGAGAGCTCCATGACGGTGCGTGCATCGATCGGATTCTGTGTTATACGTTCTTCTTTCTTGGTAAATATTACTCCAATATCTTTAATATGCACAAATAAGTTGTGAAGCGAAGTTAAAAGAACATTTGATGTGTACATTTTTGTTTATAGATTTATTTGGAGCGCATGTGTGACGAGTGAACCTCGTGGTGATCGGACGGTAAAGGATTGGGTATGTACGTTTTATGGTTTATGGGGGAAATTACTGATGGCATGTTTATTTGATAAATCTGTTAATGAGTTGAATCTATATTCTGTGATTATACAGTATAACTTTATGGTTAAATGCATATATCTGGTTCCGCATGGCATGATTAAACGTGGGTTGTGGCTTTGTTAAAGTGCTTTTATTTCTCTTGTAACTTAGGCCTAAGTTACCTCAGCCACTGCCGTGTTCCAGTTTGTGTTATCGTATTTAATTGTAGCCTAACATATTTTGGTTTGGAGAAATCAATTTAAATCTGACCAGTTGCAGTGTATTACACTGCGTTTCAGTTTGAATTGAGTTAAGTATTCTGTGGATTTGGGCATTGATCCACTGGTTAAGCTTTTTGTGACATTTGATTGTCATCTTCAAATTTACTGTAAACTGTTTCTACAATTTCTTTTTTTTTTATTTTTTTTTTTAAACTAGTGAAATCTATTTTTTTTCTTGATAAATCTCTTCGAACAAGGCAAACTTTTTTCTTAATCAGACTTTTATCTGTTTAATTGTGCTTCCATTGACCGCTGTCACTTATTTTAAACAGCAGTCAGAATAAAACCCCAATTTCAAAAAGCATAGTTTGCTTCCGGTGTGTATTTCTGCAATTTCACCCGGTTGCATTTTTTCTCCTTTATTGTTTAATTTTACTGTGACTTATGTTGTTCTTATTAATTTTACTGTGACTTATGTTGTTCTTATTAATATCACTCTCAATTAATTGTTTTCCAGCTGCCTTTAAGACATATTACACGACAGTGCGCAGGAGCTTCAGGTACAAACAACCAGATCTTGCATTGCAGGCGGAAGCTGTGGTGAATTCAGTTCGGAGTCGAGCGAGAAGAAAGACGGTAAGATTTATTAGATTAGATTCGTTTTTGGTCAATGTGACTATTTTTCAGGTGCATTAATAGATGTGTGTTGTCCATACGCAGTGCATTGCGCAGTATTGATTGTCTTTATTGGTTTTAACAGCTGCTAGAAGCGAGACAGAGTGTGCTAGCTGAGGATGAGGTGGGCCTTCGGAAGTGTGCTACCATAGACCTGATGTCTGATGAGGAAGACGGCATCGTCGGCGGGGTGTCTGGATGGATTGTGCGACCTCCGTCCTGTCGCAGCCAGGAGCTCACCGAGCTCTGTACCACGCTGCAGTCGAGATTAGAGGCGACTCCAAAGTACAGGGCAACGCACCACAGACGTCTGCAAAATGGACCGAATTCAGACAGAATGCCGCTAGTTACCTGCAGCTGTATTTTGTCAGGCCTTGTGAAATGTAAGAATATTCTGTTTTTCATGATTTCATCATAAAGCAAGAGGTCATGGGATTGATGGCTATTATTTGTTTAATAATTGTAAATAATCCTGTAATTTACAGGAAGCAGTATGCCATCTTCACAACTTTGAGACAAATTGTGGGCGCTACGAACTGGAGCAAGGTAAAAAAATAAATAAAAGAATCTTACATTCTTTTATTTTTTTACTTTCATAAAAACTTACAAACATTTTAAAGGTAAGATTCAAAGAATATGCTTTCATTCTCTTGTATAAGAAAATAGATCCGTTATAGTTTACGATCTTAATCATACATTTTGTTTCCATAGAGTAACCTCGCCTCATAACGAGGGCGTAACCTCACATTTACTCAGAGCTATGTCTGCAAGTCCAGATTTTCATGACGCTGATCATGACGACATTGTAAGTAACTTTTACTATTTTCTCCTTGTTTCATTTTACTGTGACTTGCGTTGTTTTTATTCATATCACTCTCATTTAATTGTTTTCCAGCTGCCTGTAAGACATGCTACGAGACAGTACGCAGGAGCTTCAGGTACAAACAACCAGATCTGGCATTGCAGGCCGAAGCTGTGAAGAGTTCAGCTCGGAGTCGAGCGAGAAGAAAGAGGGTAAGATTTTTAGTCAATGTGACTATTTTTCACGTGCATTAATAGATGTTTTGTGTCCATACACAGTGCATCACAGTACTGATTGTCTGTATTGGTTGTTTTTACAGCTGCTAGAAGCGAGACGGTGTGCTAGGTGAGGATGACGTGGGCATTTGGAAGTGCGCCACCATAGATCTGATGTCCGATGAAGTTCAACCACCAGCCAGGAGCTCACAGAGCCCTGTGCTACGCTGCAGTCGAGATTAGAGGCGACTCCTAAATACAGGGCAACGCACCACAGACGTTTTCAAAGTGGATCGAATTCAGAGAGAACGCCGCTAGTCACCTACAGCTCCGAAGATGAAAACAGACACTGAGCTTCCAATTTGTTGTGTGTGCAGATGATCTATGCTTTGTACATAGGTGTATATTGTTTTGTGTCTGTGCTAATAAAGCTCTTTCTTTGAATAAACAGCATGTCCCTGGCAAATTTTCCATTCCTTTATAAATTCATGTCCTTGATGGTAATAATAGTGTAGTCCATATGTTAACAATGACATGAATATACCACAGAATAGCATATTATGAATATGAAAAAATAATGTATATATTATTATTTATATGAATATTATAATTTTTTGAATTTTTAATGAGCGAGGGTGACCAATAGTAACAGATCTGCAATCCAATCACGAATGATTTTTCTTGTTTAAACCACGTGGGTTCAACCAATAGTGAGTGAGGAAATTCAAGCCTTTCTCTGGCGGGAGCTGCTATTCATATGGTAATTAGAGCCATTCACACCTCCGGCGCGAGCGCTCTGCATACGTCATGGTTCGTTTCCGACAATATTCGGCACAGACGAACGCGACGTTCACAGGCTGTAAATTGTCGTTAACTGCCGAAAATTAGGGAGATTTGCGGCCGTTTACGGGGTCGGAAATCCCAATTTTCATGCAGTGAAAAGTAATACTACACACCGGATGAAGAAGGGTCGGCCTCCACAGAACATAAAATATTCTTTTTATTTTATTTTTCGTGTTCGCATTTATGAGGAAAAAAACAATGTTACGGACGTGACAGTTCTCCGTTACGGACGTGACCGCTCTGAAAGCGACTTTAAAACTTTCACAGAGACCTCAAACAGAAATCACAAAGCCTTTCTTTAAAGTGAATTTTGTTTTTTATTAATTGTATCTTAATTTTAATCAATGTTTCATCAACCAATTGCCTGGATTTAATAAATAAGATAAGATAAATATAGTAGAAATAGATAATCAGGACACGGAGGCGCCTGCGCGTGAACTGGAGCTCGTCTCATAAATGCACCGAAACTCAGCGTATAAGGTACTTGCCTCACATACCTGAGAAATATATAGAAAGCTTGAAATGTCTACTTTTAAACAGAACAATTCAAAACGAAAGAAAATAGACTGTTCTTGTAATCCATATGAAATGTGCATTTCTCTCTGGCGCGTTCACTACTGCGAAGATTGCGAGTCAGCATCATCAACTTCATCTTTGCAGCCGACACTGACACAGAAAACACTTGTTTATTAATAAACAATAAAAATTTCTCCTTGCTATATTTGACATATTCATAATCATTACTTTTGCCGGTTCTTTGCAGTGTTGTAATGTAACGGAGTACAAATACTTCGTTACTGTACTTAAGTAGAAATTTCACGTATCTGTACTTTACTTCGTTATTTAAATTTATGTCAACTTTCACTTTTACTCCACTACATTTCCTAGATAAAATGTATACTTTTACTCCGCTATATTTCCACTAAGCATCTTCGTTACTCGTTACTACAAAATAAAATCAGAAGAAATGTGTGCGACTACAATAAGGGAGGTTTGGCGAATCACTGCTCCTAGAATTCAACGCATAATCCAAAAAAAAATAAAACTTTTACTTTTACTTCAATTACTTAAGTACATTAAATATCAGAAAATTACTTTTGATACTTAAGTACAGTATATATCAGATACTTTAAGACTTTTACTTAAGTAATATTCTAAAAGGTAACTTTCACTTCTACCAAAGTCTTTTTCTAGTAAGATACTTGTACTTTTACTCAAGTATTGCTTTCTAGTACTTTATACAACACTGGTTCTTTGTGACAGCTTTTAGGTGCTTTATTGGCAGCGCCACCCTTACATGTTACATGAACCGCCACCACTCGGGAAAAATGTGATCAATAACTCATGGCAAAATATTTTTACATTAACATAAGTTTATCAGTTTTCACTTTCACAAGTCAAAGCAATTCATCATTACTCAAGATTTAACAGTTGAAATGACTTAATTTAATGCAGCAAAAATGATTTTACAGTGTAGGAGAGTAAGATCTTTTCTTTTTTTTTCTCAGCCTTTTTCTTGGTTGCTTTTATAATCAGACAAACATTTATTTAACAGTGCCTTTTATAAAAGAGACTATAATATAACTAAAAATTACCATTATGTAGAATATTTTTGTACTTCACTTTTATTTGTTCCCATGTTCTAGTGTGGCGACTCTGACATTACAATGAACAAAGTAATTATGCAATTATTAAAATACAAAAATATAGGCTAATAAGTGATAAAAAACATCTAACATGGCCACTTCTAACGGATTTAAATTGTCTGCTACTTTTTGCCAGCCCTTTCTCCTGGCTTTTGCAGACTTTGAGGTGTTCCCTGGCGTTTTGATTAAACATTAAAATTCCGAATAAACTTCGACTATCTTGCTCTGCTGAGGAGAAAAACTGAGCGCGCTCTGGCCACGCTGAGCAGCCAATAGCAGCGTTGCTGATCAATGTTTCTACTATCGATACATATCCCCTTTTAACCAGCGTATGAACGCGCAATTATCTCACTAACTCAATCCAGCTATACTAATCATATCCGGCAAGTGTGTTCGAAGAACCTAATTAGCCAGATCATGATTAGCACAATGATATCATCTTGGATGTCTCATTTGATCTTGGATGTTTTAAGCAACGTACGAAGAACGGGCCCCAGTACAGAAGTAATCAATAAATTATCGGGGAGGGTCATTTTGAAGGGTCATAGAAAAATGTATTGCTGGCGAAGGGAGGGTTAAGTCTTTTTTGACTACAGATCTCAAAACTCCTCCGGTAGCCCCTTAAATAAAAAACGAACAGTCCCTTACGCCAAAAGTGTAAGATTGTAGATTTGATTCAAAAGCTCAAAATTATTATTATTAATTATTCACTGTGTGAATAAGTTTCACTCACCAGCAGCTCCAGAATGAAACATGGAAGTTTTTTTCGATACCGGTGCCAAATCGATACTTGTAAAAAAAGAGAGCCTCAAAACGATGGTGATTGACATTAAATAACGTCTTTTTTATTAAAAAAAATTAAATAATAAATTCTTAAAATGTAATATATTCAAATTGTAGAGTAAATCTATAAATATAAGTAGTCTAAATACAAAACACAACAAATTTACATAACCAATTCACAATAAAACATAAGCCACCTAACCCAAATACAATAATTTAACACTAAATAACACTACAGTAGTAGTAATAACAGCAAAGTAGTATTCTTGGTATGCTAAAAACAGCTTTACATTTCAGCAATTCTTTTCACATTTTTTGCCTTCTCTGGCCAGATACGACACCTCTCCTGACTCACTGCATGTCCTGCACAAGGTGAGTGTTATTCTAGAACGCATCCCCTTAAATCCGGGCTATTCAATTGGCGGCCCGTGGGCCACATGCGGCCCGCCAATCATCTCCATCCGGCCCCCAACCTCCCTCCTCCTCTTATTCTGGTGGTGCGATTAAATTGTTTAGATATGCGCGTGGCCGCAGTGGCGCCTGCAGCTGTACGGATATACGTATTCTGCGTACCATGAGCAAAGTTTTCATTTCTTTTACTGTCTATGATGAAAACATCTCAACTTTTCAGAATGCTGCAAGCGGTGTGCAGGTCATGTGACAAAAAACAACCGACCTTTCTGTAACATCGAAAGCTCGGCCAAACAGCTGATCATAGCTGAACAGGGCGGGTTTTTATTTCTCATCTCCATAACATATGTCTAGTAGCCTAGTAAAGCTAATTCAAGGGCTATAATCAATTAATCCTTTGCTGATACTTCCTCGTCATCATCATGGAGAGCGCAGTTCATGGTTGCATAGCAACGACAGACGCCACGGAAGGAGAAAGAAGGATAAAGTGGCGCGGCCGTGCTTTTCCATGCATTTTTAGACGCGATATGTGAACGGTCCCTAATTCAGGAATCTATGTGGCTTAAAATCATTTTTTGTTTTGTTTAAAATGGAGATCACGATTACATACATCAGACAACTACTCAGAATAACATGTTTAATCTAATAGTCTATTTTTTAAAAACTCGTTTGAATCATTAATTCAAAAACTAATTAATTCAGTGTCTCATACATACTTGTTTAATTAATGAATGATTCACCGTTTTTGAACGAATCTCTGGAGTCTTCTTGAATAAATAATTCGATCGATTTTTGCCACCTACTGGAGTAATAATGTAATCAACACTTTTATATGAAGAGACTCCTTTCACGTTAGCCATTTTATTGGTTATTGCCTAAAATTGGCAAGAATAAAAGGTAGAAATATTTATTCTTCAAGTATTTGCCCTTTTTTCTCCCTGCAAAAAATATTGGAATCGGAAACCAGAATCGATAAGAATCGGATTCGATAAACAGAATCGGAATCGCTAAAAATGAAACGATACCCAACCCTAATAGTAAATTATATTGCATTAGATTTATTAGGTGGGTAGAGGAATTTATAATTCGTTGTGTGTATAGTTTTTACCTGCATGTGTTTAGGCATTTCTCTATAGTGGTAGTGAATGAGTAGCCATGCATGGTTTTACCTGTGGTTACCAAGTCTCACTGACAGAATTTTTTATTTAAGCCTATAATAATTATGAATAAAATAATTCTTACCAATAGCTATGAGCATGTATAATTTACACAACTGTAAATAAGTTATTTATTATGGTCTTATAAATGTGCATACTGTTGGGTACCACATTTCCAAGTAAATACAATACTTTTTTAGATTTACTTTAGCTTATTTATTAATACGGTTATGTTTCAATAAGTAATAAATAATGTTTCAATAAATCAGCTAAACCCACCGGCCCTCCTCAACTTTTCAATTTAATAATCCGGCACTCGAATGAAGCTAATTGAATAGCCCTGCCTTAAATGCCGTGATGCAAAACCCCTGGTGGAAGAACGCCGTCATGTTTACAACCAGGGCCGTCGCTAGTGGGGTGAAAGGTGGTGACAATTATAGGGGCCTCCGCTGCTCAGAGGGCCCCACAAAATCCAGCAGTTATACTATATAGGCCCCTGTTGTATAATTAATTATAATATTTATTTTAGTTGTATGCCTGAGATTTAAATGAAACATGCAATTTGGTTAACATGACAAACATCAGATGGACCCAATAAAATTGTAAGTCCCGCCCCAGCTCGTGAACAAAACCAATCCTGAAGTTAACGATGGTGGAAGAGCAGGAGACTGACTTGACTGAAAAATGTCAGGGAAAAGAAAACATAAATCAGGGAACCAGAAACGGCATGAAAAGAAGTAGAGGGAGGCCAGGAGAGTTGTTGTATCCCAGTCGAGCAAGACGTTCTTAAAAACAGGTTTTATTGTTATTTTGCAGGGAATAAGAAAACTACTGTCTACAGCCTGCCGGGTTCTGTCACTCTTCATTATTGGCGCGCACCACAATCCCTGTCTTTTTACACTATTGTAAATAGAGTTAAATAATTGATACGAGTCACGACGCATTTCATTATGCTCCTGACCTGCCGGCTGATGATGTATTTATTACATCAAGAAAACACGAATACAACACACTGCACTTGGATGAATACATTTATTAGCTTTATTTAATAATATATTACCAGTTCCATATTATCTTTATTAAAAAATAAGACAATAAATGATTTTATTTTTTTAATTTGACTGCATTCTTGGCACATCAATATATTTTCAGGGGGCCCCGAATCCTCTAGCTACGGCCCTGTCTACAACTGTGACAATGAGCTCATCAGGATCAAACAGGCTGGATTTTCAAAAGTATGTGAGGTTCGTGGCTCTATTCTTGCAGAAAAACTTTCACAACGCTCTTGAATGAATTATTTATTAGATGTATATGCTGGTCTGTTATTGTAGGGATGTCGACTTCACATTTTCACACGGAACAAAACGAACTGTGATTGGTTGCGTTACATGTCAGTCAGTCCTTGGCTGATATTTTTATTCTTAAATACATGTAAGTGAATGTGTTTTGTCATTTAAGAAACCTTTATAATGATCAATGATTAATGAATTTAGAAGTTGATGATCACTTGATCTGAACGTTTTAAAATCACACCGGTGATCACACACATCAAAGGGTTAACTAGCAATCACATACGGTGATGATGTTTCTTACGTCCGTTTCGGAGAACCAGAGAGCAAATATTTCAATCGGCAGCTGAGGCATTTAAGTGGCACCGAAATGAGGCACCGAAATCTGCGTTTTGATTCGGTCCTGTTATCGCTTACTTGGGTACCGGTTCCATATCGGTGCCCAGTTTCGGTACCCAACCCTACCCGTGAGCCCTCAGCCAAAATGGCCGCCACCACGTCAGAGTCTCGTCCCATCATGACCGCTGCCGCACTCCCAAACCAACATCAGAGTCAGACCAGCTCACACTCCTGATGACATCAGCCAAACCAGATCACTCCTGATGACACCAGAGTCAGACCAGAGTCAGACCAGCTCACACCTGATGACACCAGAGTCAGACCAGATCACTCCTGATGACACCAGAGTCAGACCAGATCACTCCTGATGACACCAGAGTCAGACCAGAGTCAGACCAGCTCACCCCTGATGACACCAGAGTCAGACCAGAGTCAGACCAGCTCACCCCTGATGACACCAGAGTCAGACCAGAGTCAGACCAGCTCACCCCTGATGACACCAGAGTCAGACCAGAGTCAGACCAGCTCACTCCTGATGACACCAGAGTCAGACCAGAGTCAGACCAGCTCACTCCTGATGACACCAGAGTCAGACCAGAGTCAGACCAGCTCACTCCTGATGACAACAGAGTCAGACCAGCTCACTCCTGATGACATCAGAGTCAGACCAGAGTCAGAACAGCTCACTCCTGATGACACCAGAGTCAGACCAGAGTCAGACCAGATCACCCCTGATTACACCAGTCAGACCAGCTCACTCCTGATGACATCAGAGTCAGACCAGCTCACTCCTGATGACAACAGAGTCAGACCAGCTCACTCCTGATAACATCAGAGTCAGACCAGATCACACTTGATGACACCAGAGTCAGACCAGATCACTCCTGATGACACCAGAGTCAGACCAGATCACTCCTGATGACACCAGAGTCAGACCAGAGTCAGACCAGATCACCCCTGATGACACCAGAGTCAGACCAGCTCACTCCTGATGACATCAGAGTCAGACCAGATTACTCCTGATGACATCAGAGTCAGACCAGAGTCAGACCAGCTCACTCCTGATGACACCAGAGTCAGACCAGATCGCTCCTGATGACATCAGAGTCAGACCAGAGTCAGACCAGATCACACTTGATGACACCAGAGTCAGACCAGCTCACTCCTGCAGTCTTACAGGACAGAGACGGCAGTGAGAACTGAATGAGAACTGAACGAGAGCAGCATCAGCTGAGGAACAGGAGGAGAGAGCAAGCGCTGAGCTGTGAGAAACAGATTCAGGGGCTCAGAGGGAGATTAGCTCACGTCACAGACATATGTGCTCTTATTTATAGCAGCAGATCCTCTGAGGCCCGAGGGCTGCTTACTGGGGTATTACTGAAGACCAGGGCATTCACTGCGCTTCTTCCTCATGAACACACATCTCCACACTGCTCAATAAAACAGCCTAGTGTCTTTTTGCTGTATAGTAGCATCTCTACAGCTTATCACAGTTAGCAGGAAATCACAATGACTAGCTGTATTACAGTAGCTTGTTTATTTACACAATAACGAAGAACTCATTTTCTGGATTATTTTGCAGTTGCAGTTGTTCATTGGCCTGCATGTGTATGTGCTTGTTCAGTAATGCTGTTTGTGCCAGTCCATCAGTGATACCTGGAGTGATCAGTGATGGTCCAGTTCATCTCCAGTCGAGAGCTCCAGCAGACCTCGAGACACTCATGTTACAGCAAGGCTTCCCAGCACAATCATCATCATATTTCTGACAATGTTTTAAAAACAGCGTCTGTTTCAGTGTCATCAGTGGCACATTTAGTTGTGTGTTATTGTGTGATATTGAACCGAGAGTGTTCAGATGAGGTGAAATGCAGTGTGTTTCTGAAGCCCCAGGACTGACACTGACTACAGAGAAGGAACAAACCTGTGGACAAAGTACTGATTTAAAATGGAGCATTCATGTATTATCATTATTATGCTAGTATTATTATTATTAAATTTATATTAGGACCTATTCATTTGACTTTCCTAATTTCATAACGACATCACCACATAACCACCCTTACAACACAGACATGTGATCTATTGACTGATCACCAAGAGTGCTGTTTATTAAAGACATGCATTATTCTCATACTGTTGTTTGAGCCGAGATCAGCATCATTGTTCGTCAGCACAGCACATTAACAAAACATTTAATGACACTAATAACACTGAAAGCAATACAATTACAAAGTAATAATAATATTATCACTAAAATGATAAAGGCCTAATAACAGTCTTTAGATTCGAACACAGCACAAATCATTATCTATGAAAATCCAAAGCATCTTCAGACAGACATAAAAACCAACAACTCGTTTAACATGAAATATTTCATTGTTCTCATAATTCGGACATTCTTTCTCATAACAAAGCAACGACTTCTACACATCATTTTAATACCATTTTGCACCATGCTGATATATAATGTTATAAAATCACGCCAGGATAAAAAATATACATTTATTACATTTTAAGATATTTTAATAAAAAAATGAAATATCTGTATTGGCCTTCGGACGGTTAAACCGAATGACCTTTTGACACTTCAAAATCTTTAAAATACCTTTATATGTAGTAAAATATAATTAAAACCTTTAGGATTCAATAAAAGAGATCAAGTTGTACTACCTTACATACTTTTATTATTATTATGGCCTTTGGACAAAAAAAATGACCTGTCACGTCATTGACCCTAAAATATCTGTGGGGTATTTTGAGCTCCTCACACACACTCCGGGGACATAAAAGATCCTGTGAAAGGGGCATTATACCTATTCCCAAGAAGAGACACCCCTCTGACCATGACGCTTAAAGACCTGTAGCGCTCGCCTCACATATTATGAAGATGTTTGAGAGACAGGTCCTCTCTTACATCAAGGCAGGCATGTCGAACTATATGGATCCTCTAGAGTCTGCATACCAGCCCAACATGTGGATGATGCCCTCATTTACCCATGCACACCTGGACACTCCTGATGATTGATGGCTAGAGTATAAATGTGTGGATGATGCCCTCATTTACCCATGCACACCTACACACTCCTGATGATTGATGGTTAGAGAGTATAAATGTTTGGATGATTTATCCAACGTTACTTCCTCTGGTGGAATGTAGTTCTCCAGAGAAGTCGTTTTCTCCTATTTGTTCTATTTTATTTTGTCTATTACTTATCAGCGTTTATTACTCCATGGGAATATTATTTTCTCTTGTTTATTTACATCCCTAGAGCTTGTGTTATATTTCTGTAACAGATCATTTTTGTTCCAAATAAATGAGCTTGCAATGAAACTGTTGGTGTAAACCTCTTTATGTTACGGTCGGGAACGAGCTGGCCGTGACAATATTCATCAGCTACTAAATATTCAATATTAAATTTCATCAACGACTACTGGTACTCGCATTGTATATTGATTAGACTTAGTAGACTATTTATTTTTGTTATGTATTATTTCTCGTTTAAATTGTATATTGTAGATCTGAACACGGTAGGAAGAGACTAATTCTGTAAAGTGTAGTGTTGTATCTCTGTGTGCTGAAGCTGCCATGACAATGTACTTTCCTGTAAAGAATCTATAAAGTATTAACAAACAAACAAACAAATCGACCTGCAATACCAAACAAGACCACAGGGAGACGCCACAGGACTGCATACTCTACAGATCCGGTCTGAATCATTAAACACCCAAATACAAATAACAAAATAAAAAAACATTCTGAATGTGTGAAAATGCCATGATTTGAAGGCGGCTTGATTTCATCAGTTAACAGTTCCTCTGTCAGAACAAGCAATCGTGTCTATGTTATGTTTAAAGCGTCTGATGTTCATGTGTTCATAAACACCTCACTGATCCTCACAAACTTCTCTAAACATCCGCCATAAAACACATTCATTATGACAACTACGCGAATACAGCGTGTCCAGAAATACGATGTTATAGCGATCAGTGAGCTGACAGCGCACAGAAACGGTGTTTGCGCATCAGTAATAACGCGCTAGCACAGTAATAACACACTGGCACAGTAATAACACGCTAGCACATGCGTAACGTACAACTCCTGTATGTCACTGTGATCGTCTTACCTTTATTATAGTCATCATCCATCAAAGCTTCATTAGTGACACTGGTCTTTATCCCACTGAGAGATGTAGTTGTGCGGCGTACCCTATAATGCGCTTGTGTGTTTCAGTCTGTGCCTGGGCTCCGAAACAAACACAGAATACTTACAAGAGTGCTTTGTTTTCATTTATTAATTATCTTGTTTTAAGAATTAGTGAATTTAAATAAATTTATATATATTTAAAGGTATAGTGGAGGATTTTCCCGAAGTTTAGAAAAGAACCGCCCTCTCCACTTTTTGAAAAAATGCACATGCGCAACACTCTACCTGCTCCCGTGAGGGAACGCCTATTAAACGTGTGCACGAGAGAGCATGCACGAGCCTAGTTCTCCTCGTGCACGCTCTGTTTACAAGTTGCGGTCGGTGCGTGACTTGTGCCAGGGCTAGCATCGCTAATCATAGCTTGTAATCATAGCTAATGATATGCCAGCAGCCATATCACCCTGTAGCCCAAGACTGATTGCCCACTGAAGCTAAGCAGGGCTGAGCCTGGTTAGTACCTGGATGGGAGACCTCCAGGGAAAACCAGGTTGCTGCTGGAAGAGGTGTTAGTGAGGCCAGCAGGGGGTGCTCACCCTGTGGTCTGTGTGGGTCCTAACTCCCCAGTAGAGTGACGGGGACACTATACTGCCAAAAGAGCACCGTCCTTCGGATGAGACGTTACACCGAGGTCCTGACTCTCTGTGGTCATTAAAAATCCCAGGATGTCCTTCGAAAAAAGAGTAGGGGTGTAACCCCGACATCCTGGCCAAATTTGCCCCTTGGCCTCTGTCTATCATGGCCTCCTAATCATCCCCATATACTGATTGGCTTCATCGCTCTGTCTCCTCTCCACCAGTAAGCTGGTGTGTGGTGGGCGTTCTGGCGCAACATGGCTGCCGTCGCATCATCCAGGTGGATGCTGCACATTGGTGGTGGTTGAGGAGATTCCCCCTTCCATGTAAAGCGCTTTGAGGTCTCAGAAAAAGCGCTATATAAATGTAACGAATTAATTATAATTATTACATTAACTTTTACTAGCAGTGATTTTAAATGGATTTCTCCAAATAGCATGCCAAACTTTACCTGTCGAGTAGAAACTTCGCGACTGAGGCATCAGTGGGAAGCCCAACCTGTGCTTTTAACGCACGCCAGCGTGTGAAATATTCTCCCAAAAACATTCTGGTCTTGTTTCTTTCTTCAGAGGCCTTTCTCTTCTTGTCATACAATTCGTAGACACTTTTTCTCTTGCGACCCTCAGACATTTTGAAAAAACCCGGTGAGAACGGGCGAGCTTCAATGAATGGCTGAAACCGTAGCTCACCACCATAGACAGTATATAAACGGCTCACCACACACACATATACACCTGAAAGTGCGCATGCGCATAAAGCGAAAACTACCTAGGGACGAGCGCGTACGACGGCCTTACGTAAACATATCACCAGAATGATTGACAACTAGGAGGACCAATAGTCTTGATGATCCACCCGGAAAAAGAAAATCCTCCACTATACCTTTAAATAAATTTTAAGTCATCCTGCGACCCCCTGCAGGATCACTGAAGACCCCTAGTGGAGACCTATCAAATGACTTATACTTACAGGAGATAGCTATTGTTATAGGTCATTTAAATTTAGTAACAATTTTGGCCAAACTGTGCAGCCCCACAAATAAGCACAAACCTGCTGTTCTTTATAACTTTTTTGTTTAATTATTTTAAATTGCTATTTTTAATATGCAATTATCATTTGTCAAAACCACTGGCCACTGGAAATGAGTAGCTGACAAACTAAATGGTTAACTTTATGATTTAAGATAAATTGAAAGAAAAAAAAAAGAAAAAAAAAGAAAAAGAAAAAAGAAGCAATTTCTGCGTATAAAAGTACAAGCATTGCACAGCTGGACATCATCACATACCAACATGACCAAACACTGATCCTTCTCAACCTGAGGACCAAACCATTACTCTTTCACTTCTGTCTCCAAATATAACATTTACTGAAGAAATATTGGATGTTGGCATGAAACACACTCATGGGAAGTGAACATGATATTCTCAATCTGCCACTATTTCAAAATGTATCTTGTTATCTTAATTATTCTGCACACACAGATTATTTGAGTTCAAGTTCACTTCTACATTCAACATTGTCACAATGCCAGACCGTTTAAATACTGGGGCTAAAAAACTATTCTGAGAACAGTTAGCAACCAGCTAAAGGACATGAAACCTGACATTATCTTAGACATTAGGGGAAGTTTAACTTGAAATCTTTTAACACTGAACTCCTTAGCTTGCAATCCGCCTGGTGCTGATGATAGGAACAGTGGACCATCAGATCATGATCAGTTTCCACAACTCAGTCTGATGGTGCTGAATATAAATCACGTGCAGTCAGAATGATGATGATCAATAACCCATCATACCAGACTGAGAAATCCAGTGAATATAATAAAGCACGTCTGTACTGAGTTATTGTTGGTCCACCCAGCATCAGTTGGATGTGGATGAATGAGGAGTTACTGTGTTAAGCAGCTTATGGCGAATCTCGGTGTCCATCGCGAACACAGAAACGCACAGAAACACACAGTGTAAACACAGCGACATTACCTCTGGTGTGGGACGTCGAGTCACGAGTGTCCATCGATGAAGATTAAACATCTCCTGAGACTAGTGTCATTACATTCCCAGTGTTTAAACTCGGTCCATATCGACAGGCTGCGACCACAGAGTGTGTGAGCGCGCGCCCGCTGAGCGCGTCCACAGCTGCTGAACGAGCCGCATAACACACGTGTGCACGAGCCCGCGCGCGCTGCTGTCGTTGTTTATCTGATAAACGGACTTTAAATCATCAAACACTGGATCATACACTCGATATGTACCGGCTACAGAACAGCGACACAACACAACGTGCTGCAGCTCTTTCATGTAGAGGTTTTTAACTGAGGAAAACCCGATTATTTGTGCCAGACAGCCGCTGATGCTGGATCACTAATCCATGCACAAAATCTTTCGGTTTTCGAATTATTTCACTAAAAGATATTGATATCAAATGTTAGGTTTGGTCCATGTATCATCTGATCATTTCATATCCTATTGGAAAGGAATAACGAGAAATGAAAAGACGGTGGAGTAATAGCTTCTTTTAATGAAACTATTTGAGTTCGAATTAAGGCTAGATGTTTTCGTTCTTTTCATATTCAATTGAGATTCCAAAATCGGAAAATGAAAAAACGGTTTGTTATTTCGTTATTCGTTTATAAATGTGATACCAAAAAACAAATAACAGGTCATTTTTCGTACTTTTGATTTAATGCTCAACTCAAAAATAGGAAATGAAATAAAGGGGGCACGACCGATTTTGATTTTGATATTTAATTTGTTCGATTTGTGTGAACCGGAAGTTATCTTTAGATTATAGTTCTTTTATAGTTTGCTGCAATTTTGCAAAGAGTTAAAAGAAAGCCTGAAAAACCTCAATCTTGCAGTGATTGACTCAGTATTTTTTGAGTAATTTCGTATCGACACCATGGCCGCACTGGAATCATATGCTGATTTAATGAAACTGTCAAGACACATAAAGAGATTTCCACTACGCTGCAGAAGATGGATATCCAGCGATGTTCTGAAATGAGTGTGAGAAGATTCTGTGTTCAGCACAACCTTAAGCGAAAAAGACATGTATCGGACACAGAACTGGAGAGGTCTGTGGTTGGATCAATATGTGAAGTAAGATTTTTATTTAGGTTTTCACATTTTATATCCTTGCCTGTCTTTCAAATGTTGTAGCTAATAGCTGTATTTTTCTTAACAGACAGGCCCGTCTTATGGCCGCAAGTTCATGACTGGCTATCTGTCTTCAATGGGAGTCCGTGCAGGAGAATGTTGGGAAAATCCTCCGAGAGATTCATCAGCCATACCACGAATTCCGACGCCAGGTAGGCTAAGAATCAAGTAGGCCTACAGGATATTGTTATGTGGTCTAATAATAATAGTAATAATAATATTAATAACACCGATCAACCTTGACATAATGACCACCTGCCAGTGTTGGGAGTAACGCGTTACAAAAGTAACGCAAATACAGTTGGCCTAATTTATTGCTTTTTGCTGTAACGCAGGTATATAACGCATTACAAAATAAAAATCTGTGATATTATAGCCCATTACAATCTCAAGAACGTGCATTACAATATCAAGTCAAGTCACCTTTATTTATATAGCGCTTTTTACAATACAGATTGTTTCAAAGCAGCTTTACAGAGATAACAGGAAAATAATGTTGTAATAATATTTATAAAATGAAATGTCCCCAACTAAGCAAGCCAAAAGCTAATGGCCACAAAGGCGAAGAAAGGCGAAAAAGGCAACAGTGGCAAGGAACCAAAACTCCATCAGTGACAGACTGAGGGGGAGAGCCCAGGCTCAGTCGGGGACCAGTTCTTCTTTTGGCCAACGAATGAACTACAATGCATTTTAACACGAAATTAAGTGCTGGTTTTTTTTTTGAATATAGGTATAATTCACAAACACTGAGAATCTTTCGGCACCAATTTTTCCGTCTTCTAACATATCAGCTATGAGGACATGATGTTTACTTGCTGCCTAATATATCCCGGTCACTGACAGGTGCCATGGTAACAAGATAATCCGTGTTATTCACTTTACCTGTCAGTGGTCATAATGTTATGGCTGATTGGTGTAGATCATCTTTAGAAAAGCTTAAATATATTTAGGAGCTGAACTTAAAACAACTAGAATAATATAACCAGCCCATGCATATAATAATTTATTTGTTGTAAAAATGTTTCGTGAATATTTTGGCCTCATGTGACAAAGAGCTGCATTAATCAAAATATACAAAATTTCTTCAGGGTGCTCGTAATCTAAATCCCATCCCGTATAATGCTGAATATATGGGCCATAAAATTCACCTGGACCAAAACGAGAAGCTTGTGATGTTTGGAGTGACATGTCGTGGCAGTTGATGGCTACAGCAGCAAAATTGTTGCCATGCCAGTGAAAAACAACCTTGTGATTTATGAGGAAGTTTACAGGTGAATACATTCAGAACCAATGTTATTGTCATAATAGTTTCTGTTCAATGTATATTCTCTTTTCATTTAATGTAATTTTCATTATTGGATAAGTTAAGTTCAGTGCAGCGCTTTGCACATGTACACATTATTTTATCCCAGATCTGCAGTGGTTAACCATGGGATGTGGGACCAAGTCAGGGTTGACCATGGCAAGGAGTTTTACATGTGCTTGTAAATGCAAGAGATGCTGTCAAGACATTAGACAGAACCCTAGCAGGCCACCATACCTTCAAACAACATCAAAAAGGGGGAGGTTTTTGTAATACGGACAAACAGTACAACTAATATAATCAAACATAGTAAAGAAAGAAAGAAAGACTCTGGCCATTTATTCTTCTAACAAATAAGGAGTGAAAGCATTTAAAATGGGAATTAATTTGCCAAACTAATCTTTAACCTATTACATTTTCATACCATCTAAAATCATGTTTGTGTTCCAACAGAATCTTCGAGTGGAAAGGATTTGGCCCGAGGTGAACAATCGCGTGAACTACCCATTGAAACACGCCCTGGTACACCTGCTGGACCAAGAAGTCCTCAACATGGAGGACAATGACTAAATTCTGCATTTCAAACCTGACATGTCTATTAAGTCAACTTGGACTAGGCAGAGTGGTGCAATCGTGGAATGCACGCAGGATCCCAGGTATGCTAAACTGAGTATGTACAACACTTTGAAGCAGTTATTTTTTCAGACTCCAACCACATACAGCATAAATGGCATTGCTTTGTTAGTTATTTGTTTCCTTGTTTTAGGCCGTGGGATACCCAGTGAACTCGCAACAGGTGGCTGTCCAGCTAAAATCTCTGAAGAGCTGCTGCCCAATGCCTCTGTTGTGGCAAACATGTATGAGCAAGATTTTGGATCCTCAATGACTTGGGAGTCAGTTTTTGGAACGGACTCATTTTCATCTGAGGAGGATAGATGTCATACATAACTGTGTTATGCTACAGTGCTGATTCAAAGTTTGTCAACCCTTTATGTAATTATAGTTTTTATATAAAATCTTTGTTGGCCTCCACACTGTTGGAATCGACTATTGATCGGTCTCAGTATGTTTTGTTCTTCACTTCATCAAACTGTAATCAGTCTGCATACAGCTTCTATTGATACCCTCTTAATTGTTGCACTTTTTACTGTATGTTTTATGAGAGCACCCTGGATAACCCTGCTCTTAAAAAAAACCTAGGCATACAGATTGTTATAAAAATTGTATGTAGCTGCCACTGTGCCCCCAACTTGTCAGTTGAATAATTTGACAAATAAACCTTTGCTTTAAACTCTGTTGTATTGAACCCTTTTAGGTGAAATAAAATATTGCATACAATGACAAAGTATTGCACTAGTATTGCCAGAAGGGCAGACTTTATATGCTTAATTTAAACTTAACTTTAAAATACTGAAAAATATACAACATAAAATAGTGCAACTTTGAGATTGTAACTTAGTTTTCAAATCATTAAAATATGGGTACGAAAACTAAAATGGCCTAATACAACTACACGCATGAAATAGTGCTTTAACTGTAAACTCGACCTGTTGTTCAAGAAGAAATAGAACACAAAGCGGCAAAACTACGCTATTGTGAATAGCCTACTTAGTGTACAATATAATTCCTAGAGTACATAGCTACAACATAAAGTAGTGCAAATCTGGGATTGTAACTTAGCTTTCACAGCATTGAAACATGAGCAAAAAAAGAGTTTGCTTAAATTGTAGACTTGACATGTTACCCAATAACAAATTGAACACACAGACCAGTAAAACAATGCAATTACACATGATTGCATTCTGTACACAGTGTTACTCCCAGAGTATGCTTCCCAATGCAGTCAATGCATCGGAGAGTCCTGTAAGTCTTTGAATGTTGGTCACCAAAATCATCAATTCGACATTTTGGGCAAAAGGCAGAATTTTTCTGCCACTCTTCAATGCAGCTCCTACAGCCAACAAGGCTTTGGCAGCATGATGAACCATGGGCTCAACCATTGGACCTGCCAATTTAAATCAGAAAACAGTTTAAAAAACTACAGTATTTGATTGAATTGAATTGCTATATTTGGTCTATGTTCTTCATGGAAAGAGTTAATTAGTTGCACATATATATGTGTGTTAAGTAGACTAAACTTTGGTACTATGGCATGGTATGGTACCATCTGTTTATTTACTGTATCCACATCTGTGGTTGTCAGAACACCTGACCTGGGATTTTCCATATGTATCTAATTATCAGCAATTGTCATTCGTATCTAAATAAGAATGAATAACATTGAAAAGTGTATGTTTTTTTTTAACAACTTCTGAATTATAGGTAATACAGGTTTCTGAAAAAAATTAACTTTTGCAGACAATACAGGCAAAGGCATCTCTAACAGTATGGAGCTTAAAATATGACAATATGATTTGAATTTGAATTGTGTAAATTTGAATTATTTACAAGTGAAATCTAACAAAATTGAATTTTAGGTGGTAGTTTAAATAGTTCTGAATTTGATTTTTTTTAAACAAATATTGAACATTTGAAATTTAACAAATTGAAATGTTTTTATGGCTGAATTTTATAGACATGTATTTTCAAACAGCTAGTTTTTTTTTGTTCTGAATTCGTATACTGCAAATATTCAGTTTAAAAAAATACAGATTCAAGTTTTCAAGATGAAGAAATTTGGAACTTCAAATTCAGTTTTTTTAAATTCAAGTTCAAAAATTCAAGTTAAAAAATTCAGATCTTACAGAAAGTAGGTCACAGGTCATCCACAGGGAAGAGTAAAGGATCTCAGATAAGTCGAACAGAGCATTTTGGCTGCACTGCAGTAGTTTTCTGCCGCAAACGCGGTGGTGCTTCAAGAGAATCCATGTATCTTTCGTTCAGTTGTTTAATATTTAATATTAAGAGTAGAAAAATGAGAAAACAGCTTGAGTATTAGATTTCTAATATTCTAGTAGCCTAATAATAGTCCGCTGCAGCAGTTGCACGGAGCTTACAAAACGCGTGTATTGCAACTATAGGCTACATTTAATTTTCTCATCAAACAACTAGACTAACGAATAGCTCGGTACAACAGCAGAGCCTAAGGGCTTTTTCTCTGTGTAGACCAGCAGTTGGTCTGAATTTGCTATAACCTATAGCCTATTTTCCGGACTGTATAGGCTAAGTCACGTTTTATCATGAAACACGCTGTGATTTATTCCAAAGTGACTCGGGCATATATAATGCATTTAACGTTAAATAATCTAAATGTTGACTTTCAAAAGTAGGCGCGCCAAGAAGGCTATTCGCTGTATTTTGGTTCATTTTTGGTGCGCCAGAAAGATCTAAAGAGACAGAGACGCGCTAAAAATAATACATTTTACTGTTTCAGATGATGTCATATTATCTGTATGACTATAAATAACAGAGTATTAAGTTATTTCCCAGCAGTGGAACAAATCCAAGTGATGGCGCTCGCGCATCGCGCTCTCACACAACATATTAGGCTATCAGTTCTGGCGTTGCTTCATATCGCAGACTGCTCATTATCAAAATGAAACACAGTCAACCAAACATATAAAAAGTTATTCTGCCTAATTTAATTGGTCTGTTGTACAATATAAAGGGCAAGCTGTGCCGCACACAGTCCTACGTGTTATTCCAAACATTTCCCTTGCTGTGAAGACGCTGATTTAGCCTATACGTGTATATTGGGACTCGACTGAAGTATCAGAATCAGAATCAGAATCAGAAAGAGCTTTATTGCCAAGTATGCTTGCGCATACGAGGAATTTGTCTTGGTGACAGTAGCTTCCAGTACACATACAAAATAAAGTGACAAGACAAGTAACATAGGTATAAATAAAAAATAGAAAAAATGAAATAAAAATAAAAAGATTATAAATTATAAATATATATAAAGTTATAAGGTGCTATAATGAAATGTCTGAGGGAAGTATTGCACATGTTTGTTCCACAGTAGCGGAACATTTAAGTGTTCATGAGGTAGATGGCCTGGGGAAAGAAACTTTTCCTGTGTCTGGTTGTTTTTGTGCTCGGTGCTCTGTAGCGTCGACCAGACGGTAACAGTTCAAACAGAAAGTGTGCTGGGTGTGACGGGTCCAGAGTGATTTTGCGAGCCCTTTTACTCACTCTGGATGAGTGCAGTACTTTGAGTGTGGGAAGGGTAGTGCCAGTGATTCGCTCAGCAGTCCGAACTATCCGCTGTAGTCTACGGAGGTCGGTTTTGGTAGCAGAGTCGAACCAGACGGTGATGGAAGTGCAGAGGATGGACTGGATGACAGCTGAGTAGAACTGTACGAGCAGCTCCTGTGGCAGGTTGAATTTCCTCAGCTGACGCAGGAAGTACAGTCTCTGTTGGGCTTTCTTCACAATAGAGTCTATGTGAGTGTCCCACTTCAGATCCTGAGAGATGGTGGTGCCCAGGAACCTGAATGACTCTACTGCAGTCACAGTGCTGTCCATGATGGTGAGTGAAGGGAGTGCAGGGGGGTTTCTCCTGAAGTCCACGATCATCTCCACTGTTTTGAGCGTGTTCAGCTCCAGGTTGTTATAACTGCACCAAAGAGCCAGCTGCTCCACCTCCTGTCTGTACGCAGACTCGTCACCGTTCCGGATGAGTCCGATAACAGTAGTGTCGTCCGCAAACTTCAGGAGCTTGACAGAGGTGTCTTTAGAGGTGCAGTCATTTGTGTACAGGGAGAAGAGCAGTGGTGAGAGAACACATCCCTGTGGAGCACCGGTGCTGATGGTGCGGCTGTCGGACGTGATTTTGCCCATTCTGACTAGCTGTTGTCTGTCTGTCAGAAAGCTGGTGATCCATTGACAGATGGAGCTAGGGACAGAGAGCTGGGTCAGTTTGGTCTGGAGCAGTGATGGGACGATGGTGTTGAAGGCAGAACTAAAGTCCACGAACAGAATCCTTGCATAGGTCCCTGGTTTGTCCAGATGTTGTAGGGTGTAATGCAGTCCCATATTGACCACATCATCCACAGACCGGTTTGCTCTGTAGGCAAACTGCAGGGGGTCCAGCAAGGGTCCAGTGATGTCCTTCAGATATGCTAACACCAGTCTTTCGAATGACTTCATGGCCACAGATGTTAAGGCAACAGGTCTGTAGTCATTGAGTCCTGTGATCTTTGGTTTCTTCGGGATTGGGATGATGGTGGAGCGTTTAAAGCAGAAAGGGACTTTGCACTGCTCCAGTGATCGGTTGAAGATCAGTGAGAAGATAGAGGCCAGCTGGTCAGCGCAGGTTTTCAGACAGGCTGGTGAAACACCGTCTGGGCCTGGTGCTTTCCTTCTCTTCTGTTTCCTGAAGATCTGACGCACATTATCCTCACTGATCTGAAGTGCAGGGGGGGAGGGGAGGGGGATGGCTGGAGGTGTTGATGGCTGTGTAGAGAGATGGTCAGGGCGGGTATGGGGTGTCTGATCGGGGGTCTCAAATCTACAGTAAAAGACATTCAGCTCGTTCGCAAGATGCTTATTGCTGTCGATGCTGGGGGATGGTGTCTTGTAGTTGGTAATGTCTTTCAGGCCTTTCCACACTGATGCAGGGTCGTTGGAGGAAAACTGGTTTTCCAGCTTTTTGGCATAGCTCTTCTTAGCCACTTCAATCTCCTTTGTCAATGTGTTCCTGGCCTGATTATACAAGATCCTATCCCCACTCCTGTAGGCATCTTCTTTGACCTGACGAAGCTGTCTGAGTTTTGGTGTGAACCATGGTTTATCATTGTTGAATGATAAGTAAGTCCTGGTAGGGATGCATAAATCCTCACAGAAACTGATGTATGATGTTACAGTCTCTGTGAGCTCGTCCAGATCGCTGGCAGCAGCTTCAAAAACACTCCAGTCGGTGCATTCAAAACAGGCTTGTAAGACCTGCTCTGTGTCGTTGGTCCATCTCTTTACAGTCCTTATTACTGGCTTAGCAGTTTTAAGTTTTTGCCTGTAAGTTGGTAGAAGATGAACCAGGCAGTGATCGGAAAGTCCTAGAGCTGCTCTGGCGACGGAGCGATATGCATCCTTTGTTGTGGTGTAGCAATGGTCCAAAATATTATTGTCTCTGGTGGGGCATGTAATGTGCTGTTTGAATTTAGGCAGTTCACGTGTGAGTTTTGCCTGATTAAAGTCTCCGAGAATGATAAGAACAGAGTCCGGGTGTTGTTGTTCTGTTTCTGTGATCAGATCAGCCAGCTGTTGCAGCGCCGTACTCACGTGTGCTTGCGGTGGAATGTAAACACTGATGAGAACGAGCGAGGAAAACTCCCGCGGCGAGTAGAACGGCTTACAGTTAATGAAAAGCACTTCCACATCAGGACAGCACATCTTCCTTAACACAGTTACATCAGTACACCACCTTCTGTTGATGTAAAAGCATGTCCCACCACCGCGCGTTTTCCCCGTTGACTCCATATCGCGATCCGCTCTGAACAGCTGAAAGTCCGGTATGAAGCCTTCTTTATATTAATAGTTAGCATCCACATGTTACATTGCAAATATGAAAACTTTTGACTGAATGAGAGATGCGCGACCGTTTCGATTTAAATAAATTTGTTTAGGCTTGGCGTTTAAAATAGGCTAAATGTTGTTTGTAATAAAGGGCACAATATAGGCTATTGTTATAGGCTATGTAGCCTATATATTATTTTATTATACATGGCTACTTATTTTTCATTCTTGTTGTTTTCTGCATTCATTTGTCATACAGTAAGGGAAAGTAAAATAGGCAACACATAGCCTACATGTTAATAGTGTTTATCATGTAAATGTTGTATTTTATTTACAGGTCTTTTACACTATTGCTGAATAGGCTAATATTAAAATGTTTTTTTTATGACGCGTTTCTCTCTCAACATGATCCGGTGTGACTTGCACTCATGTCATGTGCATGCGACTTATTTTCTGGCAAATACGGTCAGTTAAAAAATGTTGCTGTATTATTACAAAATGCATAGAGTGGAGACCATTTGGGCAAAAAAAAAAAAAAACATATTGTGTTCATTACACCCACCCACATTTGGGCTTAATCACTGTTATTATTAGGAAATGTATTTAGGTGTAGACAAAATCAGTTATGTTTATTTATAAATATGAACGTACCTCGCATTTCCCGGACACTAGCCATTAGTATACTTCCTTGGCCTATTTTTTTTAGCTGGCCAATTCTCTAAATCTGTGTGGAAAAGCTGCGGAGCGCGGAGAGAACGCACATGGCTTTGCTTTGGAAGTTTTTTTTTTTTTTTTTTGGAAGTTTAGTTGCCAGAGAAAATAACACACCGTTTTGTTTAACATCAATTGATACTCAATATTAAATAAATAAATAAATAAATAAATATAATGTCAGAGAATGCACAAAGCGCATCTTTTTGAGATGTAAATTATAATACATTTAAATAAAACACACAAGGCCTACATCATAAAACTCAGAAGATTATGTATTTTAATATATTATATTCTAATACAAATAAAAAGGCGTCATACTTCAGTCGAGTCCCAATATACACGTATAGGCTAAATCAGCGTCTTCACAGCAAGGGAAATGTTTGGAATAACACGTAGGACTGTGTGCGGCACAGCTTGCCCTTTATATTGTACAACAGACCAATTAAATTAGGCAGAATAACTTTTTATATGTTTGGTTGACTGTGTTTCATTTTGATAATGAGCAGTCTGCGATATGAAGCAACGCCAGAACTGATAGCCTATGTTGTGTGAGAGCGCGATGCGCGAGCGCCATCACTTGGATTTGTTCCACTGCTGGGAAATAACTTAATACTCTGTTATTTATAGTCATACAGATAATATGACATCATCTGAAACAGTAAAATGTATATTTTTATTTGTGTACATTCAAAATGACTACAAAATATCATGTCATTGAAAAATAAATAAAACAACATGCGCTGCTTTAGCGCGTCTCGGTCTCTTTAGATCTTTCTGGCGCACCAAAAATGAACCAAAATACAGCGAATAGCCTTCTTGGCGCGCCTACTTTTGAAAGTCAACATTTAGATTATTTAACGTTAAATGCATTATATATGCCCGAGTCACTTTGGAATAAATCACAGCGTGTTTCATGATAAAACGTGACTTAGCCTATACAGTCCGGAAAATAGGCTAGGTTATAGCAAATTCAGACCAACTGCTGGTCTACACAGAGAAAAAGCCCTTAGGCTCTGCTGTTGTACCGAGCTATTCGTTAGTCTAGTTGTTTGATGAGAAAATTAAATGTAGCCTATAGTTGCAATACACGCGTTTTGTAAGCTCCGTGCAACTGCTGCAGCGGACTATTATTAGGCTACTAGAATATTAGAAATCTAATACTCAAGCTGTTTTCTCATTTTTCTACTCTTAATATTAAATATTAAACAACTGAACGAAAGATACATGGATTCTCTTGAAGCACCACCGCGTTTGCGGCAGAAAACTACTGCAGTGCAGCCAAAATGCTCTGTTCGACTTATCTGAGATCCTTTACTCTTCCCTGTGGATGACCTGTGACCTACTTTCTGTAAGATCTGAATTTTTTAACTTGAATTTTTGAACTTGAATTTTAAAAAACTGAATTTGAAGTTCCGAATTTCTTCATCTTGAAAACTTGAATCTGTATTTTTTTAAACTGAATATTTGCAGTATACGAATTCAGAACAAAAAAACTAGCTGTTTGAAAATACGTCTATAAAATTCAGCCATAAAAACATTTTAATTTGTTAAATTTCAAATGTTCAATATTCGTTTAAAAAAATCAAATTCAGAACTATTTAAACTACCACCTAAATTTCAATTTTGTTAGATTTCACTTGTAAATAATTCAAATTTACACAATTCAAATTCAAATCATATTGTCATATTTTAAGCTCCATATAACAGCAGCTGCTTGGGCCTCAGTCTGGGACAGTGTTGTTCTGCGGTTGGAATTTGCAAACTCCATCAGCTCCTTCATTGTAGTGGACACTTCTTGCAGTCCCTGGGATGCCAGGACCACCTCTTCAATTCTATCAAAAACCAGATCGAGGCCTGTATCTTCTCGTCGACTGAAAAACAAGCACAACATACAACAAGCAAATTATATCCAATAAATGCAACAATTTGAACCCTGTCAATAGCTATGGTCACTGTAGACATAGTATTGAATAGCCAGATGGTTTTATGCTGTAAGACTGGAAAACCTGAAAGAACTAGTTCTGCCTTCTAGGAATGACCACTCCTCGAGTAGACAAATGACCTTGCTGCAAATTAACATTTGAACTCATTCTAAACTACATTTCATCCCTCACCCTCTCTCTCATGCCAAGATCAACTGAAACTCACACAAGAATCTATATGGTTTAGTGTGAATAATTATCATCGAATATTATACATATTTAGAATCAATTAAAACGTCTCAGGGTGACTGGTACAAATGTCAAATGTCTTTCCCTGGAACAATTTGTGACTATCTGTAACGGGGCCTATATTGGCAAAACATCTTACAGTTACTCCTCACCTATGAATTTAAGAAAACAAACAAATATGCGACCATAATAATGTGCATTTTCCAAATTACGTACCTCAGTCTCCTCTTTTTACTAGCTTGAAACTGCAAGAAGTGTTCTTCCTTCACAGCAAATATTTTCCTGATCCTGTATAGAAAATAGTCCATTAATTATGCAAATGGCATGACATGTCTCAGGAGATGGGCAATAACTCCTAATACAAATAAGTTAATTCGAAGCATACAATAAAGGTATCCTGGATTTATATATACTATTTCATATTTCTTTCATATACACAATACAAAGTGTTCAGTTATAAGATTTTGTTCCCCTGGCCGTCAGTGAGGATGCGTGAATCCTCTTGTTCAAGGGCATCATTGACTTTGTAGAGGATGCCCAAACAGAAGCTTCAAATTCTGAAGTCTAGTCTCCAACTTACCATCCACAAGTTCAGCGATGAAGATGTTCCTGAATATTGATAATAGAAAACATTTATTTTACTCAATTTATATTGTTTAGGTTTTATTCCTATGATACAGCCATATTCATAATACAGCCTATCAAATGCATCCAGGTGAATTATGCAGATATAGTAGTGACTTGATAACATAATGAAGCCATTTCATTGAAATCAGTGTCAAATATGCTAAAGTCACACTTGTGAATAAATTTTATTTCTGTATGTAGTTATGGCTAGCATAACAAGCATATCATTGCCTTGAACACAACTGTAATCGTATTAACATACTCTTAACATTGGTGTGATGGTGAAAGTTTTATTTGGTCACCTTTGGAATGTTTTTGTCAGATTAGCTCTTTGATTTGCTGAAGCCCTTGCAGCAGAACCTGCAGCGCTGGAAAGAAAAGCGTGTTAGTAGTGAGGGTAGTGTGTTGCTGGCACACTGCCGGTAGATGAGTCTTCCACGCTGCTTTCGCCGTGCACCTCGTAATGTCCTCTTACAATGAGGTCTAAAGTGCTAAAACGGCCATCAGGCCCTGGAAATAGGGCTATGTTGCTGTCATCGGTGATGGTAGAGACTGGGGCCATGTACCTTTGCAAATGTAAACAGTGAAGGAAAGGGTTCAGTTCAATTTTAGTTATAAAGTAACGTTAGCTAACAGTTACGTCAGTGCAATTTTACAGAATAAATAAGACTTATTTTTAGATGAAACTACAATAAGTTACCTGGAAGATCCTGCCGATTTTTTTCGGTCGTCATGTCGTCGTCTTTGACAGTCACCCGTTTAGTTCCTCTGAACAAGATGAAACTGAAACTCTCCATGATTGATCTCACATTTGAAGGCTAACGTTTGGTTAAACTGAAGAAGTGAATTAAATATCAAAATCAAAATCGGTCGTGCCCCCTTTATTTCATTTCCTATTTTTGATCTGAGCATTAAATAAAAAGTACGAAAAATGACCTGTTATTTGTTTTTTGGTATCACATTTATAAACGAATAACGAAATAAACCGTTTTTTTTTTCATTTTCCGATTTTGGAATCTCAATTGAATATGAAAAGAACGAATGATACACGGATTGTGTATAATCAGGGTATCTTCCGTCCATTTCATTTCCTATTTGAAATAAAATAAGCAGAAACGAGAAACGGCGCCTATATTCGTTTTTTCGTTTTTTCCAAAAAACGAATAAATGAGATTTCGGCTTGATTTTTCGTTTTTTAGTTCACAGGCAAAAAACGAATAAATGACTACAAAATTCGTTTTGCACATGTGGACGGTCATGAGGCGCCCCTGTCAGCCGATTGGTCAAGAAAATCTGAGCATGTGACGTCATCGGTAGTTCCCCAGGTTTATTCAACAAAATAATAGTCCTATGGCTCTGCGTACCGCATATTAAACTGTTCAGGGCAGGTCCTGGGTTTACTTATTTGCAACTTAACGCGTTTCAGAGAAATATTTGTATGTCAGAAATATTAAATATTAATCTGCACCCAGACGGTTTTATTAGCTGTACGAAGTTAAATCTGTGTGGTGAAGCACAATGTTCAGTCAAGTGTAGCATATACGCAGCAGTCATAACTCTTCTTTTAGACAATACGCTCAGTTTTGGACAAGGGGTGGTTATTGCAAATACTGTAATGCAAAACTGCTGATGGTGGTGGGTACCGCGATGATGGTAAATAAAATTGTACTGTAACTGTAGCTAATCATAGCCGCGAGAGTGAGAAAGCGAGATGATTGACAGGACGATAGCGGAGGAAAAAGCGCAAGATTTTGTTAGTAAAGAAATATTGATTTGTTTAATATAAAAGTGAGTTTTAAAGGGAAATTTCCAAATATATTTTATTTATTTGTTAGCCTATAATGCTGTTGTTTTATGCTACAAGTTTAATACTGCGGATGCGGGAGTTAAAACTGTGCTGGACTATGTTGGTGACCCAGTGTAATTGTAGCTTAAAGCGTAAAATACAACCGTCCACAAACACACGTAATATGGATGCATAGCCAAAACACAACACGAGTTTGTTTAAACTTGATTTTTATTATCACCCATATATTTTTTTTCCGGACTCCACGCCAGAGGTCCCCCTTAGCACCCCAACCCTTGTGTTATGTTGCGGGTCAATTTGAACCGTTTAGGGTGCTTTCACATCTGTAGTTCCGTTCATTCCGGACCAAGGGAGAAAAATTATGTTGCTAAACAGTGACATAATGCACAACGCACTCTGACTACGGCAGCTGGTTTAGTCCAAAAATGCGCAGTTCTTTGGCAGTTGGGTCTGTTCGAGGTCGGATCACGTTCTCACCACAAACGAACTGCTCCAGAGTTCGTTTGAATTAAGCGTACCGCTTTTGGTGCGCACCCAAGTGCGATTGCTGCATTCACACCTGCCCAAACGAACCGCACCAAGTGGGAAAACGAACTCTAGTGCGATTCAACAGAACTAAATGAGGCAGGTGTGAAAGAAGTAAGAACCCTTAGATTTTCTAGTTGTTGGAAATACTGGTTTATGATTTTTTTCTTGATATTTTGTGACTTTTTCTCATTTATCATGACGAACATGCAAAGTTTCAACATGCTGATGTGTTTTGACATAGCCTATACAAACAAAATTACTATAGTAGCCTAGGCTACGTGATGTTCACGGGCCAATTTGACCCAAACATTTTAACTCTAATGCAACTGTAGGCTACTGACCCAAAATAATAAAATTGCTTGGTTATATTTTGTTATTTTGTTCTTTTTATTTACAACCGTATGAAGCTAAAATTAGCTTTTCCACACTTATTTTAATACAGAAAAATATTTTGTCAGCCACAGATGGTAAAAATGAGCCATCATTTTTTTTTCAATCTACCTGAAATAATATTAAACCTTTGTTTGTTGGTATTTTGTGACTTTTTTTCATTTATCATCATGATCATGCATGCAAAGTTTCAACATGCTGATGTGTGTTGACATATACAAACAAAATTACTATTACATTTGATTTGTGATGTTCCCGCCCGGGTCAATTTGTCCCTCAGCTATTCAAAAGCAACTGTACGGACACATGTGTTTGTATGACAGGGCACTTCAACTCCAGTTCTAAAGTACAAGTGTACAAGTGTCTAAAAGTGATCTAACCCTATCCAAACACACTTGAAAAAGCTAAATCACGTTGATCAGAATTAATTGCAAATTACAGATGAAAATCTTTGTCAGACAAATAAGCTCTCATTTCTATTCAAGATATCTGAAATACCTACCTTTTAACTTTTTATGATTTTCAAAGGCAGCTTTACAGAGCCAATAAATCAATAAAAAACATTTATTTGATGTATGTTTTTGTTATGTTTTGTTTTGTTTCTCACTCCCATGTGAGTGAATAATGAGCTTTCCCACAATTTTGCTTATAGTGTGGCACAAGACTTTGACATAGACAGCAGGAAAAATGAGCTCCCAAAGATTGACATTTAAATAAGTAATTTCACAGGTTTTTGATGATACTGATACAGATTAAGATGTTTCAGAGTTAGAGGATGCTTCAGAGATTGAGGAAAATGTTGTTGAAGATACAGAAAATGAATGAAACTAGGGAAACTAGGGAACTATGTCTATAGGAAACTAAAGGGAAAGTTAACTTAGGAAAAGTAAACATTATTTTCATTATACAGCTACATTTAATTGTTCAGTTATGATGTTATAAGCATAAAATGTATAAGAAAAAATTAAACGTAAAAAAAAAAAATTACGCAAAAAAGTCAGTAGGCCTACACTGTTTATAAAAAGAAAACGTTTTAAAAAAATGGTTAAAAAAACAATTTTACCAAATTTGTCAATTTGACCTGCTCCGTAAATAGCCTACACAGAAATCGAACAGTGCACGAGGGTACGTTCAGCATATAGCGCTTATTTTAGATTTTTTTTATGTTTGACAACATCTTCCTCCACTCTTTGAACAATTTTAATTAACATTAGTCTATTTATTATTACCAAAGCGAATAAGACGGATGAGATAACACAAGTAAATGAAAGACCTATGGATTAACCTTTCAAACGAATGCGGTTCATTGTTATTTTTTAATGAAAAAACAACAACAATAAAATAGTAGGCTACAATAAAAAAATAACTCCTGCATAGTATTAAACTTGAATTAACAAAACGATTAAGACGGAATAACAACAGCATAGGCTAACAAATGAATAAAATATATTTGGAAATTTCCCTTTAAAACGAACGCTCAGTTTTGTGATCACACTGTTATTAAACCTTTTTGTTGTTGTTGTTGTTTTCAAAGACAAACTCACTTTTATATTAAACAAATCAATATTTCTTTGCTAACAAAATCTTGCGCTTTTTCCTCCGCTATCGTCCTGTCAATCATCTCGCTTTCTCACTCTCGCGGCTATGATTAGCTACAGTTACAGTACAATTGTATTTACCATCATCGCGGTACCCACCACCATCAGCAGTTTTGCATTACAGTATTTGCAATAACCACCCCTTGTCCAAAACTGAGCGTATTGTCTAAAAGAAGAGTTATGACTGCTGCGTATATGCTACACTTGACTGAACATTGTGCTTCACCACACAGATTTAACTTTGCACAGCTAATAAAACCGTCTGGGTGCAGATTAATATTTAATATTTCTGATATATAAATATTTCTCTGAAACGCGTTAAGTTGCACATAAGTAAGCCCAGGACCTGCCCTGAACAGTTTAATATGCGGTACGCAGAGCCATAGGTCTATTATTTTGTTGAATAAACCTGGGGAACTACCGATGACGTCACATGCTCAGATTTTCTTGACCAATCGGCTGACAGGGGCGCCTCATGACCGTCCACATGTGCAAAACGAATTTTGAAGTCATTTATTCGTTTTTTGCCTGTGAACTAAAAAACGAAAAATCAAGCCGAAATCTTGTTTATTCGTTTTTTGGAAAAAACGAATATAGGCGCCGTTTCTCGTTTCTGCTTATTTCATTTCAAATAGGAAATGAAATGGACGGAAGATACCCTGATTGTGTATCTTTTGGTCATTTGATTTCCTGTTTGGAATGGAATAACGAGAAATGAAAACCTGCTCGTTTATTTGTTTTTTAGTTTAGTTTAAAGAACGAAAAAATGAGATTTTGGCTTCATTTTTCATTTTTCGTTTGTGGTTTACAAATCGGTTTATGGGTTCGATATTTCATTTGCACATGTGGGCGCAGCTGAAACGCCCCTTTCATCTGATTGGTCGAGACGCTCCGCCTTCAGTAAGCTACGAGCTTCTCTTTCTGTCAGGCAGAATAAGAGTCAGTACGAGTGCGGCACTGACAAATGCACTTTAAAGCTTTTACCCAAGCTCACAATTCATATTCAGTCTAGGAACATTTCTCAGTATTAAGCTCAAGTAACGCCAACGGGAAAAAAAACGAATATAGCAGACTGTGCCAGTTATTGTACAGAACGTATACACTTGAGTCAGCATATGGCTATCGTGTTTATATTGTTTCACATGTTCATGTTAAGAAAAACAATATCCACATGCTCAAGTGAGAGAACGCACTGCGCTGACAGATGTTGTGTGCTAAACTTGAAGGAAGCAAGTTCCTAGAGCTATTGGCGTAAGTTCCTGGATTTCGGCGTGTTCACACCACAGGAACTAGGAACGATTTTAGTTCTAGGAACTCCTTTTGGAAGAACTAATTACAGTTTTTCTCGATTGCTTAAACACATTTCTTGAAACAATGCCTTGTATTCTCAAAACTGTAAACACGTCTCACCCAATTCCCAAAACATCCTATTTTCAGGTCAAAATGAAGCTCTACACACAAAACCATTCACTCTTGCTGAAAAACCAAACTTTGCCCTCAGACAGGACACACAAGCCCTCAAAATCACTCACACTACAGCATAGTCTAACACACTGGTGCAATAAATTCAAAACAACATTTCCAAAACTGGTAAGTTATGTTGCTTCTGGTTCCCCCCCTCACAAACCTTTTCACATGATGAACACTAAAGAACCAAAGAAATGGATACATTGGCACATTTTTATTCATTCATGTACTACACAGTACAACACACACACATCAAAACAAAAAACAATTCCTGGTTGTTGTTTTTTTACTCTCTCCTCTAAATTTTTTTTTTATATTTACTTAAGATGTGTGTGACCATCATATGACAGTAAAACAGCACACACAAACCTTATTCTAATATGGAATTGTATTGGAATGGTAAAGAGTGTTGGTACGTGACAGGAGGGCCTCCACTCAAGGATACAATATGTCTAAGAAGTCTAAGTCTAAGAATGTTCCACATATGGTTGAAATACCATCATTGGCCTAGAAAGATAACATTCTGGGAGTCAAGACTATAAAGGAGAAAGGATGCTTCACTGTCACGCTCTACTGTCACGCTCTGCAGCCACTCTGTGTGACTGTTCGACTGCTGGCCTTTTCTTGCAAGAAAATAAACCTCATCAAAGACTATTGGAAATGTTTGTCTCTTATTCAGTAATAGAATTTTGTTTCAACTCCACCACAACTCCCTGAAGGTTCTCGAGGCGACAGTAAAGCGACTCAAATTTGGCCTTACTCGTAGCCCAGTCTCCCTCATAGTCATACCATTGACTAAGACATGGGCAACTAGAGTGGCATGAATTTCATCTGAGACTGCTTGTCTTCTTGCCCTTGCCCTTCCTCCTCCTTCTTATCCCTCCTCGATCTCTTCCTTCATGTCTTTCTAGATCCATTGTTCCAAAACTCAATAAACTGATTTGGGCCCTTTTATCTATCTAATGAAGGATCTGATTGATGTGTGTTCAATTTTGACTCTTAGTGTTTCCACCTGGGTAACTGTGTGCTAACTGAGCTGAAGCTGTGCTGACTTGAGTGAACAATATTGAATGCTAGTGCTTTCTAAATGACAACATTGTGTATGCAATGAGAACTGAAGGGATTTGTGTGTAGAGTTTTGCAGTGACAGTTCAACAAATCTGACTCGTGTCAAAACAGGGAATAGTGTTTATAGTTTAGAGAAATGGGTGTGCTTTTTGATAAATGGCATTATGGTTTTGAAATTTTAGTTCAAAAGCCTGGTTATATTGTTTAAGCAATCGAGAAAAACTGTAATCTCCTACTTCAGAGTCAGGTCTAAACTAATCTCAGCCTCAGACGTCACGCCCACGGACTGTTGGCTGAACGTCTGATGCATATGGCATATTTTTCTGGAAACACTTCAGGATTTTCGAAGTCGCGATCTGATTGGTTGAATTCTACAGGAGACGTGTGTCGCATTCTTTATCTCTCTGCCTGGAAACAAATGCATGACGCCAAAACCCCTCGTGGAAGAAGAAAGCCGTTGTGTGTACAACTGTGACACTAAAACGCTTACCAGGATCCATTCCCCCTCCACCTGCCCTTATGAGACCCTCCATCACTCCACCTGCCCTTATGAGACGCTCCATCTCTCCAACCGCCCTTATGAGACGCTCCATCTCTCCAACCGCTCTTATGAGACCCTCCATCACTCCACCTGCTCTTATGAGACCCTGCATCACTCCACCTGCCCTTATGAGACCCTCCATCACTCCACCTGCTCTTACGAGACCCTCCATCTCTCCACCTGCCCTTACGAGACCCTGACTCACCGCACCTGCTCTTACGAGACCCTCCATCTCTCCAACCGCTCTTATGAGACCCTCCATCACTCCACCTGCTCTTATGAGACCCTCCTTCTCTCCATCTGCTCTTATGAGACCCTCCTTCTCTCCATCTGCTCTTATGAGACCCTCTATCTCTCCACAGAATGGACAGAATGGAGAAAAAAACCTTGGGAGAAACCAGGCTCAGTCGGGGGCCAGTTCTCCTATGGCCAACGAACAAACCGTGTATGATTATGATTCAGGCAGCATTACAGGTCAGAAGTCAGATTGGATCAGAACATTCAGAATATTTATCCAGTTCCCTCTGGTTGGAAGTCGGAGTCACGCCGGTATGGAGACGAGTTTGTTGAGGATCAGTGCCAATGGCTGTCGTGTCAATGAGGCCTTCATAGGGCCGATGAGGCTGGCACTTCAGGGATGCGTTGTCGTCGTGTCCAGGTCTACCATCTGATCTGGATACGGCCCGGATCTGGCTGACTTCAGTAAACCTCGGAATAAACAGAAAGACTAACATTAGCGTGGATGCCATTCTTATTATGATGTAACGAGTACATCGGGTGTTATAGGAAGTGTCCCCGGTTCCGGCTGACCTAATCTATGCAGCCTAATAATTATTTAACTGAATTAAATAATAGAAAAGTATAATGTTCTATATGAATGCCAGGTAAAAGAGATGGGTTTTTAGTCTAGATTTAAACTGACAGAGTGTGTCTGCTTCCCGGACAGTGGTAGGAAGACTGTTCCACAGTTTTGGTGCTAAATAGGAGAAGGATCTACCGCCAGCAGTCGATTTTGATATTCTAGGTATTTTCAACTGGCCAGAATTTTGAGATCGCAATAGACGTGAAGGACTATAATGCGTTAAGAGCTCGCTCAAGTACTGCGGAGCTAAACCATTTAGTGCTTTGTAAGTAATCAGCAATATTTTAAAATGTATACGATGTTCAATAGGGAGCCAGTGCAGTGTTGACAGAACTGGGCTAATATGGTCATACTTCCTGGTTCTGGTAAGAACTTGCGTTTAGTTTGTTTATTAAGCGTGCAGGACAACCACCCAGTAGAGCATTACAATAATCTAGCCTTGATGTCATGAACGCATTAACTAATTGTTCCGCATTTGTCAACGAGAGCATGTGACGTAATTTAGATATATTTTTAAGATGGAAAAATGCGGTTTTACAGATACTAGACACGTAACTTTCAAATGAAAGATTGGTATCAAAGAGCACACCCAGGTTCCTAACCGACGACGAAGACTTAACAGAGCAGCCATCAAGTGTTAGACAGTATTCTAGGTTATTACGTGAGGAAGTTTTTTGTCCAGTAATTAAAATCATAGGAAACTACTAGTAATCCAAATTTTTATATCAGCTATGCATTCCGTTAATTTTGTGAATTGGTGCGTTTTGTCGGAGTGCGAAGAAATATAGAGCTGAGTATCATCAGCATAACAGTGAAAACTAATGCCATCTCCCAAGGGTAGCATGTACAGAGTGAAAAGTAAATGTGAGTGAATAAAATAAAATAAAAATAACTAAATAAAATATTTTATGTTTTCGTGCTATATTTCATAATTTATAAAGAGACAAATAGGAACATTTCAAAACAGATACGTTTGGCTTGCATTAACTATACATTATGCAAAAACATGAGCTGATTTCTCCGCAGAACCACAGATGACGTTTATACATGGTTTGAGAAATATATTAATTAAAATAATGTTCCAACCTATCTTTCATCCAAATCCTGACAGAAAAAGAAAACAACGAACAAGCAGCAGGTGACAGTCTGGAGATGCAGGTAAACTCGTGTGTCATAACGTCAGCCCGACTCAGTTAAAACAGAACATATGGAAATAAGACGAATTTCAGCATTTTAATCGTAATACCACAATAGGGCCTTTACAAACGTAATGACAAAATTAAATAACTAAACTATAAACCGCTGCCACAAATTTACCTGTTTTACAAAAAAATAACATTAACATATTGCCTTGGGATATAAAATAGCCAAATGATGAATGTACATTGTTGAATGTATGATGAATGTCCCAAAATGTCATATATAGAAAATATAATCTCCCTACCTTTTTTCATTTTATATATTTATATAGAACAGATAATCAGCAAAATTTCAACTTCAACATAAAATGTAAAACAGTTAAGTTTGGTTAAAGCATGCTTTATGTTGGAAAATCAAACAAAAATTAGTCCGTTTGAGGACCCATCTGACAGCTTGCTTGAACCAGTTGAAAAACCAGAGCTGCTACTAAAATGGCCTTTTATATCTTTGCTGTGGTGCATCATGGGAGGTGGGAGAAACCAAACTGGAGGTTAAAGGTGATTTTTTTTATTAAAGGATTTTTTTTATTGAAAGACTTTGTAATGGTGAAATATGTTGTTATATAATTTGTATTTTTTATTAGGGTACATTCAAAAAGCTTATAATACTGAGGTTTGTTCATTTGGTGAACTTAATTTCTGGTTGCTTGCATGTCTGTCAGTGGTTGTGTCCATGAGCATAAATGCCCACTAGCTGAACTTCTACAGCGTTGTCTGTCTGTGATGGAAGTTGTAGAGTAATGAAGCTACTAAAGGTAGGAATTATTGAGAGTGAGAAGTTGTTTTAATGTTGTTTATTTTGTTACCTTACGGCTTCATTATGGCATTATAAATAAACTGTCAACAGCTTCAAGGTTTTCAGTCCTTTTAGTCTGGTATTAAAATTAAATATAAGTGTAAAAACTAAACGAAAAATCTGTTCTATGGTTTGGCATAGAATGACATTTAAGAATATATACCTTCAATCCTCTGATTGTAGTAATATGGTGCTGTATGTAATATTTGTAATAGGCTAAATTTAAGAGTTACAGTACATGTTAAATTTCCTATGTGTTCTGTTCTTATAAACTTTCCTTTGCTACAAGGTTATGAAGATTGAGATTTATTGTACCACATAAATATTTGTTGCAGCTCTAGTAGCATAACTGAGAGTGTTAACAGTTTATTAGCAGCTGGCCTATGCCAATGTTTTGCCATTCCTTAAGAGTTTCTTTTGTCTTTTGCAGCTTTCACACATTTTGGGAAATGTATGTGTTTTATGTATTTGCCTCCCTTTTTGTATAAATGTTCAGTGTATTTCATATGCTGCTTTTCCCTTTTATTGTAAGTGTTATGTTGTTTCCTGCAAGTTATAAATGTGCCCTTATAGCATTAACACTAATGGTGAATTCTCAGCCTGTTGTGTGAATCCCTCCTTGTTTGTAGACCTAAATCGTGAAGGGTTGAGCAGCACAGGTTCATTTAAGGCGTCAGATAAGGTACTTAATTAAAATTAAAATGGATATAAATTTTTGTAGCACATTGCTTTTTTACAAGGTTTACTCCTGTTTCACAAGCAGTAAATTATGCAGTCCCTTAAGTTTTTTTCTTCTTCCCTGCACCTCACACACACCACTTTTTTTGTTTACAGCTGTCTGACTATTTCAGAGTTTAGATGCTGACTTTATCCCAGATGTAGCAACTTTTCTTATGTCTGAATGAGACCAGAATTTGACCAGAAGACACAATGACACCAAAAACCAGGAGGGGAGATGAAGCAGGTTTCCTCAAATACTGGTAAATATAGTTTTATAAAATAGTTTTATGAAATGAAGTTTATCCTGCTCTTGTCCTGTTCCTTGATCTCTCTTGTTACTGAAAACTTCACCTAGGTAAGCCTTCATTATTTAGCTCCACTCATTTGCTCTTTGAACTCTGGAGAGCTTTCTTTGGTAAACTGATTGAAAATTTGCTCCTGGTCTCCCTTTTTGCATACTGAGATCTTAATTGGGTTAAGCCATGTCTCGACAGTTTTGTTGGTGAAAATGGCCATTTTGCAATGCAGCCTCTGATTCTACTCTGTTCCACTCCCCACAAAGTAAGGCTTACATTGAAATGTTAACATTAATGTTAACAATCTGTTAAAATGTTTGTCTGCTTGTTTACCAAGGCTCTCCACATTACTGCTTAAAAAAAAAAAAATTAAATCAATCTTTTTTGACGTTTCTGTTACTGTAGATGTATGTTCTTGTAATTTGTAAGTTTGCCTGTCCGATTTCTTTGTGTTCATCACGTTCTTTGCATTCATTCAAACTTGTAATACTTACAAATCTTTGTTTCTGTTCCCTTTGTAGTGCTTGTATTTATGCCTTTGCATCCATTGAGAAGCTAAGCATGTTTCAGTGTTTACAAACGCTTTCTACATTTCAACTGTTGTGCTTGTTTTTTTTTTTACTTTTTTTTTTAGACAAGACTTTTTTTTTTCTTGTCTTGAATCGCTTCTGTTTTAGTTATTGTGGATGTGTGCTTTGTAATATGCTGTTAAACCTGTCTGCATGATTTGTGCCCCTTTTAATTTAAGTCTGTGTCTCTTATTTGTATTTATGCTCCCCTTTTTAATTTGTGCCGTCTAAGTTATGGTTTGTATTACGCTTTGAGTTCATGTATGCTTTTGACAACATATTTTGGCCACCTGTCCCTTGTTGACTCGTTAATGTAGTCTATGTATATATACTTTTATTTCTTTGTCCATTTTTATAATTTAAATATGGATGTAGCAGCAGTTTTTCTTGGACCAGAAACATTTGTTCTATTCTTTTATTTATTTATTTATAAGATGGTCGGTAAATTGAGTACATGCTGGATTTTTTTGGAATATTCCAACCTAGTATAAAGCCTGTCATTAAGGCTCCCTCTCCCACCTCCTCTTCCCGTGCCATGTAGTAATTTGGCCCTGTGTCTGCTTGCTCCTTTCAGGCCTCTGACTCATCCTTCATTAGCCATCCTTTGCAAATTGGATCAAACTTTGGTTTGTTGGTTCCTCCAACCCTTTGGCCCCACTGGGGTCTTCCTTCTGTCCGGCTCAACTCTCCTACGGTTCTGCCTCTGCCCTCCAGTGCAATGGTCTCTCCTTGGGTCTTCTGTTCTGAGTTGGTTGTCCAACTGGTTAAAACCTTTGGATGCTATATATCATTGTGCAATTAGGTTTATCACTGGTGATAATAACTATAAAACTCATCACTGTATTTTATACCAACACGTGGGATGGACCTCTCTTGCTGTGAGACGTGAGAAACATGCTCTCCTTCTTATTTACAAAGTTCTTCTTTAAAAATTACCTCCTTACATATCTTCTTTGCTTTTTATTAGACATACAAATATTTTAACAAGATCCCAATGTAAGGTGGATTACATTAAAGACCCCATCAATCTCAACAGAGCTGGGTAGGTCTGCATATAGTTTTTTTGCCCCCTATATATGGAACAAATTGCAGATCAAACTTCAGATAAACAATCTTATGTCCCTGGCCCATTTAAAAAATATATTGGAGGATGTATATGATGTTTCATGTGTCTGTGATTTGTTTTTGTTGTTTTGGATGTCTTTATCGTGTTTGTATTTTTTTATTGTGTGATATTGTATATGTTTACATGTTCACAGGGCTCAACTGAAAAAGAGATCTCGATATCAGTCTGGTTCCCCTGTTAAAAAAAAAAAAAAAAAAAAAATCTGCCTGGCCCATTTACCAAAGCTCCACCTATCCTTCTATCAACTCGGCCGTGGCCCTACATCCTGGTCATCCTTTTGGGGGTTACTTTGTACTTTCACGATATTGTATGCCTCTTGTATTGTAAATCTTTGTATGACGGTATGAAAACCAGTATTTTTTTTTGTCAATCTATTGTGTCCATGGCAACCTATTGTGTCCACCTGCCCTTATTGACTCACTCATCCAGTCTCTGTATATATACTTTTAGTTCCTTGTCCATTTTTAAAGTTAGTAGTTCTATTCCTGCGTGTTAATCTCCGAAGTGTTTATTATTTTGATTTTATTTACAAAGTTTTACTGTAACAACTAGATCCTGTTCAAACTCATCCTTGCTCCAACCATCATGACAGAAGAATGGAACTTCAAACATGGATGGATGTAGCAGCAGTTTTTCTTGAACCAAAACTATTGTTCCTTCCCCCTTTGCACCTTGGTTCTGCCTTTGGCTTCCAGTTCACCAGCTGTGTCTAGGTGTTTATCCCTTGGTTTCAGGCCAAGCCTTGGACTTAACCTCACTCTGTTGACCTATTAGCTCCGCCATGGCCCTTCATCCTTCAAGCTGCATCGGGCTCCCTCGTCCCTCTGGCTTCACCTTGGTCAGTTATCACCCTGGTTGCACCACAGACTTCCGATCCTACGGCTATGCCTTGTCCCTCCATCCCTATGGTTCTGCCTTTGCCCTCCAGTGCAGTGGTCTTGCCTCGGCTCTGCCTAGGTCCCCACCTCTAATGGCTCCATTTGAGTTGGTTGTCCCCCGGGCTCTGCCTGGCCCATTTACCAAAGGTCCACCTATCCTTTTATCAACTGTGCTGTGGCCGTACATCCTGGTGAGCATGTTGGGGCCTCCTGCCATATTCTCCCCAACTGTTCCCTCCGTTATCTCCTCCGTGGTGGTTCCATCTGTCACAATCCGCCTTGGTCACAACTCTCTCCAGCTCCACATCGTCAAGCTACCACTCATCCTGTTTTGCCTCTTTATTCATACTACTTTCAACTTTTTAGTGGGTTCAATTTGTACAGTTTTGTATTCCTGCTTAAGTTTACGTGTAACTTCATGCTCCTATTTATGACCCTTTTGTATAGATGTTAATGTTTTGTATTTATGCTGTTGATTGACTTGAAATGTATTTTGGTTTTATTGTAAAAGTGTGTAACAATTTGTTTTGAGAAAAATAATTAAATGTGTTAATTTTGTATCTTTTAATTGTATGTCTTTTTTTGAGGGTAGAGTCCCAGGGGTAGAGTCCCAGGGGTAGAGTCCCAGGGGTAGAGTCCCAGGGGTAGAGTCCCAGGGGTAGAGTCCCAGGGGTAGAGTCCCAGGGGTAGAGTCCCAGGGGTAGAGTCCCAGGGGTAGAGTCCCAGGGGTAGAGTCCCAGGGGTAGAGTCCCAGGGGTAGAGTCCCAGGGGTAGAGTCCCAGGGGTAGAGTCCCAGGGGTAGAGTCCCAGGGGTAGAGTCCCAGGGGTAGAGTCCCAGGGGTAGAGTCCCAGGGGTAGAGTCCCAGGGGTAGAGTCCCAGGGGTAGAGTCCCAGGGGTAGAGTCCCAGGGGTAGAGTCCCAGGGGTAGAGTCCCAGGGGTAGAGTCCCAGGGGTAGAGTCCCAGGGGTAGAGTCCCAGGGGTAGAGTCCCAGGGGTAGAGTCCCAGGGGTAGAGTCCCAGGGGTAGAGTCCCAGGGGTAGAGTCCCAGGGGTAGAGTCCCAGGGGTAGAGTCCCAGGGGTAGAGTCCCAGGGGTAGAGTCCCAGGGGTAGAGTCCCAGGGGTAGAGTCCCAGGGGTAGAGTCCCAGGGGTAGAGTCCCAGGGGTAGAGTCCCAGGGGTAGAGTCCCAGGGGTAGAGTCCCAGGGGTAGAGTCCCAGGGGTAGAGTCCCAGGGGTAGAGTCCCAGGGGTAGAGTCCCAGGGGTAGAGTCCCAGGGGTAGAGTCCCAGGGGTAGAGTCCCAGGGGTAGAGTCCCAGGGGTAGAGTCCCAGGGGTAGAGTCCCAGGGGTAGAGTCCCAGGGGTAGAGTCCCAGGGGTAGAGTCCCAGGGGTAGAGTCCCAGGGGTAGAGTCCCAGGGGTAGA
>NC_140224.1:0-44989 GCF_951802725.1 Rutilus rutilus
CCCCTGGGACTCTACCCCTGGGACTCTACCCCTGGGACTCTACCCCTGGGACTCTACCCCTGGGACTCTACCCCTGGGACTCTACCCCTGGGACTCTACCCCTGGGACTCTACCCCTGGGACTCTACCCCTGGGACTCTACCCCTGGGACTCTACCCCTGGGACTCTACCCCTGGGACTTCAAAATGAACATTTATTTATTTTTCTGAAAACAAAATGCAACACATTTTTACAATACAACAAAATGCATTACAAGTCAATCAACAGCATAAATACAAAACATTAACATCATTTTTACAGGGTAAAAAAAGGACCATGAAGTTACACGTAAACTTAAGCAGGAATACAAAACTGTACAAAGTGAAACAACTAAAAAGCTGAAAGTATGAAATAAAGTATGAATAAAGAGGCAAAAGAGGATGAGTGGAGAGATGTGGAGCTGGAGAGAGTTGTGACAGAGGGAACCACCACGGAGGAGATAACGAAGGGAACAGTAAGAGAGAACATGGCAGAAGGCCCCAACATGCTCACCAGGATGTAGGGCCACAGCACAGTCGATAAAAGAATAGGTGGACTTTTGGTAAATGGGCCAGGCAGAAGCCGTGGGACAACAAACTCAGATGGAGCCATTAGAGGTGGGGACCTAGGCAGAGCCGAAGACCCAAGGCAAGACCACTGCACTGGAGGGCAAAGGCAGAACCATAGGGGTAGAGGGACAAAGCATAGCCGTAGGATCGGAAGACTGTGGTGCAAACAGGGTGATAACTGACCAATGTGAAGTCAGAGGGATGAGGGAGCCCGATACAGCTTGAGTGATAACTGCCCATGGTGGAGTTGATAGGTCGACAGAGTGAAAGTTAAAGTCCGGGGCTTGGCACAAAGACAGAGGATCAACACGTATTAAATGCTGGTAATCTGGAAGCCAAAGGCAGACCCAAGGATTAAAGGGTGGCCAATGAAGGATGAGCCAAAGGGCTGAAAGGAGCCAGCGGACACAGGCTCCATTAACTAGATGGCATGGGTAGAGGAGGTGGGAGAAGGAGCATCAATGAGAGGCTTCATGCTGAGTAGGAAGGAAATCAGCCTGGACTGTCTAAACAGCTGGAGGGAACGGCCAACACAGGATAATGAGAACACAAAATAAACCAAAACAGAATATAAACCTGACAAGTACTTTAAAATAATAAAAAAGAAAAAGAAAAATAAAAAAATAAAGAAAGGGTTAGGATTTTACAAATAGGGTATTACAAATTACACAAAGTGGCATATGGGCACAAGTACAATCATTAAAAAGGGTAGAAACAAAAAGGCTTTAAAAAACAGAACATCGAAACAGAAATATGGACCATAAACCTGTGATGCAGAGTCAGAGACGTTCGGATCCATTTGCAGTATTATTTAATAGAGAATGGTCAGGCAGGCAGTACTCAGAGAACAGTGCCAAGAATGTCAAAGGAAATCCAGAATCATAAACAATACCAGGCGGAGGTCGGGACAGACAGCAGATGAAGAAACGAGAATCAATAAACAGTCAAGGGTCAGATAACAGGGAATCAATCAATGTAGAGTAACCCTAACCCAAACTTTACAATATTAGAAGGGGCAAACAATGGCATAAAAGGCAAACAGACAATGCAAGAAACAAGTGAAATGCATTTAAAAACATTAAATAAAGACCTGCATATACCATAAATGCAAAGACACAGACCAAAAAAAGGTCACAAAATAGAAATAAAAAGGATGAATTAAAAAAAAGGGGCAAAGACAAACACAATCTTGAATGGAACCAATTAGTACAATATAAAAAAAATAAAAAATAAAAAAAACACTTAAAAACTTTGTCTTTGTGAATGGGAGGCACACCCATATATTGTAGCTTAAGTGACTTTGATATGCACCTGCAGTTGATAGACTGTTGGGTTGCAGGGTTGAAATCTATCCTGGACAAGTCCCACACACCCAAGTCCAACTGTTGAACACTTAAAAAGAAAGTTCTACACATTCATGAAAGTTCATGAAAATTAAAAGTAGCCAGTGAACCCGATAGCCATTCCATCAAGAAAAAAAAAAAAATCAAATAGGTTAAAAGAAATCGCAGCATCAGATAAAAATACAAATGGGTACAAGAGCATAGAGAAAAATCACAAAGCAGAAAAAGGGCATAGTAAGACAGCCACTAATACTAACACACAAAAGGCAGTCAGATAATAAAAACAAGTGCATACATATACAACATTCACAAACAGTAAAGACAAAAAAATGTATGCAGTACATTTCAATATAAAATACAACCTTTTTGGAAAAATAGCAATGGGCATAAAATAGTCAATGGGACAGGGCCACAAAACAGCATAATGGCTAATAAGGCAAGGAGCATAAATTAAAGATGTATTGAAGACATTAAATCATAAAAAAAAAAAAAAAAAAAAAAAAAGGCTAGAAAATAATACAAAAGACAAGAGCAGTCATAAATGCAAATGCAAAGACAAGGGATAGGAATATAAATGCAAAGATGGGAAAATGCACAAATACAAAAGGGCCATTGAGACAGCAGACATAGACAAACAAATCTTAAATTGGATACATGAGGTGAAGGCATACATACAAAAGCAGCAATTTCAGGAGTATGGTGTTGTACAAAGCAAATTACTTATACAGCTTTATACAGTATAAATAAACAAGTAATAAAAACTCAGTGAATGTTTTAGCGCAATTTTCTCACGTCATGGGATCACAACACTAAGAGATAGTAAATCTTTTCCTGGATTTTTTTTTTTTTCGTTCCCAAGATTAGACCTTCCTTAACATAATGCCGAAAACCCGAAGTCTCTAGGTGGTCTGGTTGAGGAGTAGATAGAAGTGCAAGATTGGTGCGCACAGACAGAACAGAAATCATGAGTTAACAATCGCAATTTTGTCCGGTGGAAAATTGCGCTAAAAAGGCATTAGGGTTAGGTAACATTTGTAACACAGTAACATTTGTGTAAGAAGTTGGTGAGATGTTGAATTTCAGCCAATAAAAATGCAAGCCCTAAAAATAAAATGCATTAAAATGCAAGCACGGTTAATACATTGCATTTTTTTTTTTTTTTTTTTTTTTTTACAATTAGTGCATTTCGGCCAGCTTTTTTGTTTCAAACACATTTGTCAATACTTTTCTATACGTGCATAAGGAAATACAACAGGCAATAGTAATAATACTAATAAGTCAATACAAAAAGTAGAGCTGTGAAACAAATCGTGATTAATCGCATCCAAAATAAAAGTTTGTTTACATAATATTAGAGTTAGGGTTGTACGGTGTATAATTATCTGTATATATAAATAAACACCTATGCATGTATATGTTTAAGAAAAATTTGTTATAAAAAAAATTATGCCATATAAATAAATATATATATATATATATATATATATGTCAGTAAATCCAGTTTAACAGAGAACAGCTACAGCAAGAAAACTAAAAAGAAAACTAAAAAACCCAGAAAACTAAAAAACAGTGTGAGGTGCATTAGGACAGGTTTAATAGGACATCAAGTGCAGAGAATGATGAAAGGAGGCATAATGATGAACACAGATTTCTCTTCTAGATTTTTCCTTTTGATAACATTCCAAGGACTTAAACTGGTTGACAATTTTCAAGTGTGCCACTTTAACTTGATGTGCATAGCATAATTTGCATCAAAACATTGACTAACTTTGTTTTCACCAGTTTCAGTTTGTACAATTTCCGAAATTACAATAGCCAGGATGCTTAACAGAGGACAAAATGGCTCTTTAGTTCGTTTATTACCATTTAACCCAATCTGATTCAACACTGTACAAAAATAACTTGCATTTAAATTAAAACATTTAAACCATTAAACAGAAATTAAATTTGTGACAGTCAAAGGATGTGCTCTTAAATGCCTACTGGGCAAACTATTAAATAGTTCAATATTAAGAACAAATAAGTTCTGAATTTACATGTTCAAAAACTTAAGTGAATCCAAACCCAAAGGAATCAAAATAAAACAAGTCTCTTTAAAGAGCAACTTGCAGGTTAGAAGACCCAACAAGTCAATGTATAGAAAAATAATGTAGGAACTAGATTTTCTTAAAAAAAAAATTACAAATAGGCTACAGTGGCTTCTGGAGTCGTTTTTGTGAGAAAATTTTACTTCCGCATCTGAAAATGGGCGTGACGGGCGAGAGTCGTGACGTGGCACGAGGGAGAGCTGTCGGTTCAAACAACAGGGAAATATGGATTGCAATGACATTTCGGACGCTGAGGAAATTGTTGACGGACCACAGCCATACAATTATGAGCCTGCTAGGCTGCCAAGAGAGCAGGGACAGGCCAGGATCAATGTTAGACAGAACATATTGGAACTTACAATAACAGAAACTAAGCTTTGATCAGGCGTTTGTCATGCTCATTAATATCCGCCCAGACTAACGTTACGTGATATAACTTAGCGGTTTCTCATCGAGAGACAGAGAGATATTTATTCCTGCTAACATTTTTTGTTCCATAGGTGCTTGTGTGGGAAATGCGAGGCAATGTTTACAGCTGAGGAAAGTCAGTGTTGCAGGGAGGTGGATGCATACTGGGCCTTAGTGGAAAATGCCAAACTTGCATGGTTGCAGTTAGTGTTACTACAGTAAAGCCATGGTGAATGTTGCTGATCTGTGGACACTGGATAGTTCGTTCATTCATTGCACAATGTTTATTCCTGGTTTCCACGTCAGCGCTGTTTGATCCGTTAATAACGGAGAAATGTGAATATTTCTCACTAGATCTCACAGCGATGTTATTACTTCAGTGGCGAATTCAAATGCTTGATTTACTGGATCTCGCAGTTACAGTGTTGCTTGATCAGGCTCGCGCTGCACTGGTCCAAACTGATAAACGGTCCACACAAACACAATAACGAGTAGCTCAGTTTCGTTCCGCTTACATTGCGTTTGCCAGTTGATGTTGTGCTCGCGCCTACATCCGGCGGGAGAACCCGAAGATGCGTGCACTGAAAGAGCTCAGGTTACAAATTACAATGGATGTAAATGAAGAAACCGAGTTCTCCGACGAGCATGCCTATGACCGAGTGTGCGGTGACAGACGCGGCAGTGAAGTCTGCTCTCTTCACCTGAACAAAACGCACCCAAGAACGAAAAGCCTTGTTTTTCCTAGAAGGAAAATGATGGACACGATGTCCTGACAGGCTGGATTTTGTGCAACCAGCACAAACACAATAATTTACCATTATGGCTTCTCTAAAACTCCATCTAAAACTTTCTCTGTCGCTCACTACTGCTCTAACTACTACACCCACAATGAGAGCGCTGGCTGAACGCGAGCTCATATTTACCTCGGCATACGTCATATGACGCGTTGCTATAGGGGGAAAGGCGTATTCCAGAGCCTAGCACATTTTCATCAAAATCTATACAACCAATTAGATTTCATTAGTAATTTCTACATATATGTTTTTAAAAAACCTCTTCAGACAAAATCAAGTATTAATTCAGTTATAAATTTAACCTGCAAGTTGCTCTTTAACCTTTTAGGTACACAAAGACAAAGTCCTTATTAGAAATGGATCAGATTCAAACTAATTTTGAAGAGCTGTGGGATAAACACCATTCAAACTTTGTGTGGGATGTACTCACCCTTTTCCAGTAGCAATGAAATGAACCAATTCCTCAGATTTACACATCATTGGTGTATAAAACAAGCCACAACAGGAAAAATAAAAACAGATAACCAGTGAAGACCATAAAAACACAAAATCAGAAAAATAGACAAACACAATATATGCCAAACCTGGACAGTTCCTATCCTCAGACAGTTTGTAATCTCTTGATGCAGCTCATCACAGTCCTCAATGAAACAACTCTTGATTGGGTACCCACAACAACAGTTGTTTCATTGAGGACTGTGATGAGCTGCATCAAGAGATTACAAACTGTCTGAGGATAGGAACTGTCCAGGTTTGGCATATATTGTGTTTGTCTATTTTTCTGATTTTGTGTTTTTATGGTCTTCACTGGTTATCTGTTTTTATTTTTCCTGTTGTGGCTTGTTTTATACACCAATGATGTGTAAATCTGAGGCTTCAAACATCATCAATCATGTGGTATTGTCATTTCGATACAGTGTGTGATACAATAGTGCTTTTAAAACCGCATCGGAGTCCCGGTATCAACCATCCCATCTTTACTTAAATGTACTGACATTTAAGTAAAGATGGGATGGTTGATACCGGGACTCCGATGCGGTTTTAAAAGCACTATTGTATCACACACTGTATCGAAATGACAATACCACATGATTGATGACGTTTGAAGTTTTGAAAGTAATGCAGTATCGGATGGTCGAGACAGCTGGTTTAAAAAACAAAAACACTACACTTCCCTATAACACAAGTTATATTTCTTAAAAACAGAACACTCAAAATATTTGATCACATACTTGTATATTTTACATCATTGATCAATATGTGAATCTGTTGACCAGGATACACATCACATTGTCATGGAACAGAAGGATTCACACAGGTAAAGTAAATAACAGGTTTTAATTGCAGATGTATTATATCACAGCAATGGAAAATAACTGAAGAATATAGAGTACTGGATTAATCTGGAAGTTAAAGAGTCTTATCTGATGTAGGTTCTGAAATGACGACTGACGACTGACGACTGACGACTGACGACTGACGACTGACGACTGACGACTGACGACTGACGACTGACGACTGACGACTGACGACTGACGGTAAAAGGTATCTCAAAAGAAAGGAGTCAGGTAGAGTTCTCTGAGGGAACAACGAGACCAGACAACGGTGAACTGCAGAGGGAAGGGTTTAATAGTGCTGGATGATGATCAGTGAAGATTGGTGACAGGTGAAGGTGATCTGTGATTGGGAAGTGCATGCAGGTGAGGGCCAGGGAGGATGATGGGAAATGTAGTGAGGAGGTGGTGACTAGCTGTAAACCGTGACACACATGAGTTGTGGCCTCATTGACACAAATTAATTTGCTGTGGGATAAACGCCATACGAGCTCTGTGTGGGATGTAGCTGACTTTTACTCACCCTTCTCCAGTGACAATGAAAATGCCACAATTAGACTAACAGGAAAAAAAAAAAAAAACATAAACCAGTGAAGACAATAGAAACACAATAACAGAAAAATAGACAAATACAATATATACCAAACTGGAGGGTTGTTCAATAAACAAGATTAAAATACAAGCCAGGCTTATTTTGGTTAGTCAGATTTATAGTCGGTTGATTCTGTTTCATAAAGCAAACTTAAAATAGTTCAAATTAGTTACTCTGGCAGTTTATGCTGGGAAACTAACCTGGGGCCTGTACCATGAAGCCGGTTTAGGTGGCTAGCCAGCTATGTTTCAGTTTAGTTTCCGCCAACCCAGGGTTTTAGGTACTATGAAAGTAGCTTGGCTTTAATCGGTGTTCGTTGCCATGGTATCTTACGCTGCACGGCTAACCTGCTCCGGGGCAGGTTATGGTCTGGATTCAAGATCTCAGACTGAAGTTTGACCAATCAGCTGAGTGCAAAGAAACATAGGTGACGTAACTTATTCCAAGTGTCGCAATGACTTCACCTTTTCTTCCAAATCAAGTAAAAATCAAATAAAAAAAGAGTTTTTAGCATGACAAAATCCCCTTTTTGTTATTTGTATGAAAGATACAGATTTTCCGCGGAAGCAATGTCTTATCTTTGCGAACTTCTTTCGCCGCACATAAAGAATTTAACACGTCGAATTCATGCACTTACTGTACCGCAAATATTGCGTTGCGTTTTTTTTTGTTTGTTTGTTTTTTTTTTGCAAGTGGTACTTGCACGGTGGCTGACGCACAGAAGCTAGGGGAAAACCCGGTTAGTCGAACCATTCGCAATGTCGCTCTGCAGGAGTACATGAATAGTTTCTTTAATAGTGTTCCCCGGACATTTATCGACCATGTCCATAATAGAGGGCTTTTATAAAATTGCTCGTTTAAGATATATTGATAGGGTGACATCACATGGACACTTAAAAAAAAAAAAAAGCAAATTTCACAAATGTACTATACAATAGGCTACATGTTAAGAATTATTTTAAATCTTTTTTTTATTATTATTTTGTTAATCTTATGATAGGATTCCCTAGAGCTGGGGTGTCAAACTCATTTTCACTGAGGGCCACTTCAGCATTATGGCTGCCCTCAAAGGGCCGGTTGTAACTGTAAGACTTTTAAAATGTTAAAATATTGTCTCTTTATCTGATTATTACTTATTTAAGTTACAAATATTGTATATGCATTTGCAGGGGTGTTTCTAGGTTTTAAAAACATCAGGGGATGAGCCCGAAAAATCAGGGGCTGGGTAATAATGATTTGATATACAGAGAATAATGTATATTGTATATATGCAGGGGCAAACTGGCTCAAAAATTCAGCCTTGGCACTGTGGCCACACCAGCACACATTACCACACAGTCATGCGTATTCAAATGTGAGGTAGTTAGGGGGGTACGGGGACATGCTCCCCCAATAAAATTTGGATTTCTCGGACCTACATATGTGCATTTTAAGGTGTTTAAAGGCCAAACAATTTGGATAACAATAGCTTTAAAAGCATATCAGTGGGCAGTATAAATTATTTGTCAAGATAACAGATTCTTAAAAATGAGAATGAGGATAAATATTGCAATAAATGATCCACACTACAAAATGGAAATGCAGAATGTTTCTGCTTATTGTTGACAATACACAATCACATATTCCAAACAGGAATGGCCTTAAATGAGAAATCTTTCAAGGATTATTTTGCATAGATGTTACATTTCAATCAAAAACCAGTGCAATCTTTTTGTGTCCAGAGGCAAATGAGCAATTTATATTAGCATTAAAGATTGGTTTCAGCAACTTGTTTCTTTCCTGAGTTTATCAATGTTTTTGGCACTAATCAGTTTAAAGTTCAATTGTTCTCTCATAAAGACAGTCACTTGTCGCCACCTACTGGCTTAATGATGCAAGTGGCGCAAACACAGACAAGCTGATATGATACAAATGGTGAAAGGATAATACTGGTATATTAAATATTATGTAATATATTAATATATTTAAATAAATATATTATTATATTAAAATAATATAAAATATCAATATATTATTCTTCAATCAGTTCTATGCAGCAGAATCTGATTTAACAGATTTATTTTTTGACCAATTGTCAAAATAAAGTATAGTCCTACAAAGCTATTTTTATCAGAGCATGAGCAGAACAGGGAAAGGACCAGTGAACGAGAGGATCGTGATTTGTGTAATTTTACCAGTGTTGCCCAGCACGGCTATACACACCATGTTACAGCACAGTAGTGCTATTGCAAAAAGAAACAAGTCCAGAGAAATTTCATGTCGGCACGTTTTTTTTTTTTGCGGACTTTGCCTTTCCGGTGAGCGTGAGCAGAGCTCGCAACACACACACACGGAGGTTGCTTGCGGAACATTGAGCAGAACGCGCTGTTAACACGGAGCGGAGAGCACAGCGCACACACAGCGGAACGCGCTTAGAAGTATATGCATCTTCGGAAGCGTACTCGCACGCAAAGTCATAAAACACACTGAGCCAGAGTCAAACCATCGCAGAACACGGAGGGGCGCGGCGGCTTTTAGTATCTATCGGCCAAAAAACGAAAATGTTATTTTCGGCCGAAAATTTTCGGCAGCCTAAATTTCGTTGCATCCCTAATTTTAAGACACCCATATGCTCTCGCGGGCCATATAAAATAATGTTGCGGGCCGGATTAGGCCCGCGGGCCTTGAGTTTGACACATGTGCCCTAGAGTCATTGCAACATGTATGCAGTCTATTGCTCCAATCTCCACTGCTCCAGAACATGAGGCAGATTATGTTAATAGGAAGTCCTATCACAGCCTTAATGTTCAGGTAGAGATGATGTGAATATGTGAGATGATTATTTTCTGTGAGATGAATCTTTAAATGAATAGTAACATTAACAGATATAACAATGATCTACTAAACATTTCATCTGCAGACGACTTGTGGTCATGAACGTATGATCACAAGTTTGGATGCCAAATGGCCTGGCTCCAGTGCTTGACTCACAAATTTTCCGTGAGTCTTTGTTGTTTCAGCGCTTTGAGGAAAGCAAGTTAAATTTGGTACAGTACAAAACACTGTTAATTTGAACTGAGATAGAAAAACTTACACAATAACCCCCTATCATGACCCTCAGACAGGGCCACAGCACCATTTCAGTGTGGCCCTCAGTAAAACCAGAGTGAAGATAGAGATGACCTTTGGCCTCCTAAAGGCACATTTCAACTGTGTTCGGCGCTTCAGAGTCACCAGAGCGGACCACCCAGCTGGTGCAGATGTAGATGCAATCACCATACAATATTACACTTAATAAAAGCACATTGAAACTGCAGATAGGTCTCAAACTGTTTTATTGGTTTTGTGGGATGGGAGGGAGAAAGAGAGCAAGAGAAAGTTGCATTAATAAATATTCATACTAAAGTGTTACTTGGTTAAATAAGTTCACATACTGAGATCAGTTTAATCCAGCTGTTTGATCTCCAATTTTTTTTTTTGAGCCTCCTCAGCTCACAGTCCAGCTCCTTTAGTGAACAGTCTTTAGTGTGCAGTCTAGTTCAAGTCTCCTTTAGTGTGCAGTCTAGTTCAAGACTCCTTTAGTGTGCAGTCTAGTTCAAGACTCCTTTAGTGTGCAGTCTAGTTCAAGACTCCTTTAGTGTGCAGTCTAGTTCAAGTCTCCTTTAGTGTGCAGTCTAGTTCAAGACTCCTTTAGTGTGCAGTCTAGTTCAAGACTCCTTTAGTGTGCAGTCTAGTTCAAGTCTCATTTAGTGAACAGTCTAGTTCAAGTCTCCTAGTGTGCAGTCTAGTTCAAGACTCCTTTTGTACAGGGCCCTGAATGAGTCTGTTTTCCACCTGAAACATAATTCCACCAACATGATCATTACAAGTTTTCTGGAGGCTCATCAAATCACAAAAAGTTCCTTGACTTACAAACACAGGACTGACTGTAATTTATGTCAAGGGTTTTAAATCCTTACACATTTCTTCTGAAGCCCATTGAGGTAGAGGCCTCAGTTTCTGGGGCAGGTTGTGAAAAATCCTACAATAAAAGAGATGTGTAAGGGCCAGTCCCTTTTTTATGCCACACATTCAAATGTTTGCCATAGTAAAAACCCAGTGCATTCACATCAGCAACTGTCTGAGAACACACAGAGTGTCTTCATTTCCTCCACCCTAATAAATAAAAATAGGCCAATGTAAAGCATAACTGTTGTAAAGCAGGTTATGTTTGGTGTTCTGTCTGCTGCATACTGACCTCTGTGTGGGAGACTGTGTGTGTGTGCTGGCTTCAACAGGGACACTGTATTTCCCTCTACTGCAGAACATACAGTCAGCCATATTTAAAACTTAAAAGTAGTAATGTATTGCACACATACCCAGTGTTACTTGCTTAGAGGAGCCAGCACCAGGGTCAGACTGTACAGCACCTGTAATCACATCTATAATCGGCCGTACCTTATTGCCTACTCAGAGCCAACTCCTCCACCACAGAGTATTCTGGTTTTCTGAATTTAACTCTTTATTTCTGTTTGCTGCAAACAAGTCTTTGTGATAAAATGTTCACAAAAATAATAAAAGGTTGTGGTAAATACTCACCACTTTGAATTATATTTTTATATTTTGTCTTTATCTGCTGCCAAGAACATTTGGAGTTGGGGTTGCATCTAAAAATCAATGAATACTAGTACATGCACATTTTATGTTATAAAAATAGGCTATAGGCTATATTACATGTAGGCCTATAGGCTACACATACATACATAATTTTACATAAAGAACGTATTTGTTTAACTTACACATTAACAATCAGCAATCTTTCTCCAACGTCTTCTCTTGCTTTGGCAGCAGAGACCGTATTGTTTCGAGCTTGAAATACATATTTAAATTAATCGTAATTCTGAATGATTATCTCTTGCTCCTCCGCGGAAAAATATATCTCTCTCGCTTCCCGCGATTGGTTGTTCAGTGTCGACGTCACTCTTTTATGTGCACGCGCGCGTGGAGTAATCATAGCTTGAGGATCAAAGCCTGAGTTGACAGAGAAAGTTGATGAGCTGCATCATGGTACCAAAAGCCTGATTGCATCGGTTTGGTTTTGTCAACTCAAAACTAATCCTGTAACCCCGAGTTTGTTCAGCTACCTTCATGGTACAGGCCCCTGGGGTGCGTTTCCCGAAAGCATCGTTGGCCAACTATGGTCGCAAGTTCATCGCAAAGTCCATTGAACTCTATTGGTAACGAGGGAACTTGCGACCATAGTTGGCTAACGATGCTTTCGGGAAACGCACCCCTGGTCCAGGTCAGGCTATCTGTCAGGCTAAGCCTGAGTTGTTACACAATAATATTACCACTGACACTCTCGCATTCCATTGTTTTAATTTATTAACCACTATCAGTCCAAAAATAAATATACAGTATACAGAAAATCAACTTAAATAAGGCTACAATGATGTAAGATTTAATTAGATTGTTTTTAAAATGTATGAATACATTTCTCTCTGGTTTTGTTTGGCAGCTGTAATACATTTTACGGTTATTAGAAGAACATTAGAATATTTCAATCTCAAAAAAAAAAAGAGATTTTTAAAGCAGATGTTTAAATCACAAAATTCAAATAAATAAAAAAACCACAGACTAAATTTTAACTGGTAAGATGAAGCTGAGCTTAGTAATTGGCCTACCATATATAAGCCTACATTACTCCATTACAATAGTCACTTTACAGTTATTGCTATCATAAAATAAACACTTAACTATGGCAGAAAATCAATGACAAAAAGAATCGATGCTGGCGCGCGCTGTAAATGACTTTCGCAAAAGGATAAAAGATCTTCACGTGATAAAGCGGGAACTCGCGAGCTCATTCAAACCCTGTGCGCCCTGATCATTCCCCACACTCTCGCGCTTGATCTCTTCTCTCCTGCTGCTTCGAACACTTTTATTTTTGGCAGTCGAGGGGCGGGACTTACTGTTTTAATAACCTCAAATGTCATTGGTTACTTCCCTTTTTCCGGAAGTCAGTTGTGATTGGACGCCTGTCCAATGACCCGTTATTCACTTGACTTCAGACATGAGACATCACTTAATTTGTTTTATTTATTTATATTAATGTGTAATGTGATTTAATGCATTGGTAATATAGAATAGATTCTTACCAGATACTTTATTAACAGGAAGTCTTACTAGTGATTGCATTGTGTTGTTAAAAGATATTTTCAGACATTTCCATGATTATTAGCATTGTAAATCTACCGAAATTCTTATACATTTTTACGTAATATAAATGGTTAATTATATTTTCTATTAAATGTAAAAGGGGTTCTGGCTTTTCAACATAGGCGTAATTTGCGGGTGGGACGGGTGGGACGGGTGGGACGGGTGGGACATGTCCCCACCACTATTTTCTAAGGTCGATATTGTCCCCACCACTTTTGAAACATCTCACGGCACGAATATACCAATACAAATAAACAAAACATCTCCAGTTAACTAGCAGAGCTTCATTTCGTTCGTTTTTTTAACCCCCTGAGGTCGGCTATCACGCCGGCGCGATAGGCTCGTTTTTTTCCTTATCAGTGCAAAAAAATAAATAAAAAATATATATAAATTTTTATCTTATATGCTTGTGTTATACATCAATCGATCCTGTTAAGTGTGTATTATTTTTGTGTATACTAACAATAAAAACAAAGTGTTGTGCTTTTTGCCAAATAAAGAAAAATAAACATGATGCGAGTTCTGCCTCCTCTCCGTCAGTGAAGACCATTCTGAAACGCGTCCGAAAATGAACCATAACTCAGCGAATACTCAGTCAATCAGGCATACAGACACACAGGCATGAAGCTTGAATTATCTTCTTTTAAATGAAGTAATTTTTATAAAAAACAAATATTCACAGTTTATGTAATATGTATGCAAAGAGAGAGATGTCAGTCGTTCTCATCTCAGCTAATTAAGTTTTAATGTGCTCCGCCCACGGAGAGCGCGCGCTATTCAAACGCAAATGTGAGGCGATCCATACAAACCTGTGAAACGCCCACATCAGCTGGATAACACACACCGCGAGTTCACTTTCAGACTTATGTACTTTACGATGCTGTGAGGAATGATACTATCTTGATAATAATCCTGGAAAATGTATCTCAGAAGTTCTGGAAGTATCATTTCGAGGAGCAAACGGATCCCGCTGAGGAATAGGTCAGTTCTATTTGCTTTGTTCTAATCTGAATGAATGAACGCACAGATGCGTGCTGTTGTGGAGCTACTACAGCTGGCAAAATACTGTTTAAATATGAATCGCGTTTCTGTGTATGAATGAATGAACGAACGCACAGATGCGTGCTGTTGTGGAGCTACTACAGCTGGCAAAAATACTGTTTAAATATGAATCGCGTTTCTATGAATGAATGAACGCACAGATGCGTGCTGTTGTGGAGCTACTACAGCTGGAAAAAAATACTGTTTAAATATGAATCGCGTTTCTATGTATGAATGAATGAACAGCTTTTATCAAACTCGATTGCTATACTGAGATGTGTAAAAATCGACTACAAAATCGGATAGATTATAAAGTTTTTACTGTAAAATACTGCCACATCAAATAAGCTTATAATGTTGCCAATTTCTTCTCATATGAATTGAATTACATATGATAAAATGTATACTTTAGTTTTTACAAAGAAAGATTACACTGGAAATATTGTTACAATTTTAAATGTTGTTGTAATTGTATAACCTTAAAAAAAAAAAAAAATATATATATATATATATATATATGTATATATATATAGGATAGATGTAAACAAAATCTTAAAAGGTCATTATAAGCCTTCTCTTTAAATAATTTTATTATGCTTTATTAGTGACACATTTGGGAAGAGAATATATTCCAAATCTGAAAATACAGTATGAGAACAATTAACTGCACAATTACTAGAAATGTTTACCTTGGATATTGTACAATTTGCAAGCACAATTTGTGGAAAAAAACAACAACAACTGTGAACCAGTTATATATATATATATATATATATATATATATATATATTGTCCTTGCATTCTTGTGGCTCAGTCACACACCTGAATGAAAGGCTCATTACGTATGCAGCCTCATTATGCGGGCCCCATTGTCTCCTCAGGTGTGAATCACGCCCACCCGCATATGGCCTTTCCAAACAAAAAGTGTTTTACAAGATTTAAATCAATGTATTGTGTTATGTGAATGATTAGGCAGGATGATTTTCACATGATTTTGAAGAAAAAACTATAGGCAACGACATCCATTGGTCAAAAGTCTAATTGACACATATTTAGTATGTGTTTTGTGGCCTTATTTCAGAAACTTTAGTTTTTTGTTTTTTCAAAAACCAAACAGGACTACCATAATATGTGAACAACTTGCATGTACATGTTTGTATTTTTGAGAGAATAATGTTTATACATTATTCTCTCAAAAATACAAACATGTACATGCAAGTTGTTCACATATTATGGTAGTCCTGTTTGTGCTATATAGAGTGAATTTACACCTTTGCCATTAATATGTTTATAAGCAACTGAAAAAAGCACAAATGTCAGGGCATGTCAGAACATCTCAAGGACCCCAAAAACCCCCCAGACCCCAGAGGGTTAAATAAGAGGCGATCTAGCACTGAAATGTGTTGTTTTTTCAGTCAACTGATCAAAGTGCTCGTTGCCGCTGCGATCAGTGGCGCGGATACTATGTTTGTTTTTGGCTCGCGCACAGCCTTCACTCGGACGCACGCTTCAATGCGTTGTGGAGAGACTCTCTATTCGTTCCGGTGAAATTAGAAAACAAAAAGCACAAAAAAGTGTCCCTGCCTGATATACAACCACTGAAAAACATAATCGATTTTGATGAGAAAAAAAAAAAAAAAAAAAAAAACCTATATGAGTGCGGATTAGATTTCAGAACCTCTGACACGCTTGGCAAAAGTTCTACCCCTGGACCACTAAAATACACGCTTAAATGAGTCGGATCAACATATAATAGGCCTCATTGAACAACCACTTAAACACAATCAATGTACTATTTAAATCGATTGCTGGACATCGTAATGTTATATCTGTTTTATGATCAGACCCCACAGTCCCACCTGTCCCACCCACTTTTTAAAACAAAGTTACGCCACTGCTTTTCAAGTTAAAGGGGGGGTGAAACACTCAGTTTCAGTCAATCTCATTTTAATCTCGAGTACCTATAGAGTAGTATTGCATCCTTCATATCTCCAAAAAGTCTTTAGTTTTATTATATTTATAAAAGAAAAATAGGCTGTACCGAGTCTTTCCGGAAAAAAAACGAGCGGCTGGAAGCGTGCCGTGTGGGCGGAGCGCCGATAGCTAACAACACACAGACATTTGAAGCAGTTTTACTCACCGCCTGCGGTTCCAACGCACGACTGTAAACCTTTATCGTTGGGACTGCTCCATCCTTAAGCATTAGACGATATGCAAATCCACCGTCGAACTGGGCCTTGTTTATAAAACCTATGCAATGCAGCACTGCCGATGATTTCCTGTTGAAGCGTGTTGTAGTGATGGGTCGTTCATGAACGATCCGTTCATGGCGTTTGTCACGTGACAAATGAACGAAAGACTCAGAAGGTAAAGTAATTATTTATGTTCCCTGCAAATAATTTTTGATTGCATTATAATGATTTCTTAATTCAGAATATGATCAAGACTGCATAGGTGGATGTGTTTGGGGAATTTGCCTATTAAAAGTATAACATTTAAAGCCCCTTAAATGAACAAAATGACTCGAAAAAAAATTTGTTCATTTTGATGAACGAGATCGAACAAAAGAGTCATTAAAATGATCCGAACTTCCCATCACTAGCGTGTTGATGTGTGCGGTCTCGCTCTCCTCTGGTCGACGTGTGTGCGGGCGTGCCTTTCCAAAAGAAATGCTCATATAAGGACTTCCACTCTCGTCTACGACATTAGATCCACGATCGAAATAAAAAACAGCTGAAACTTGTACCAACCCGGAAAGTAAGATTTTCGGCACAGAAATTCTCCATTATTCATCCAAAATATATTTTTTTAAACTTTGGCCATGTTTAGCATGAGAATCCATCTCTTTAACACTGTAAACAACTCTGAATACATGAAACACCATTTTACGGGGGGTGTTCTGTCCTCACTAGACGTGTCACTTCTCTATCCAGCTAGACAGACAGTGAACAGGTGAGATGTTGATTCATGGCTTTTAATCCTCCATTAGCTTTCATGAATATTTTCTCGTTTAACTTTAACATTGTAAAACTGTAAACAGACATAGAAAAATACAGCAATTAGAATTGTACATATTCAAAGTGCAGTTGACTGAACAGTATTTACTGACTAACTAAAGCATTCAAATCAAAGCATTAAACATTACATTTTCGTGCATTTGTTAATTATATTCCTTGTTTTAGGTAACGACTTATAATCACGGAATTCACATAAGCCTAATAATCATAACAAAAGATTGCTAGCATACAGGACTGACTAACTGTTAATACTCACGCTGTGCACGTCACTTTACATTTAGTTTTTAGCAACATTTGCATCTCTAGATTAATGAATTTACTGATAAACATCTTAAACCTAATAAACATCATGTTTATATAATAAATAATAGCGACTTACAGCCTTATGCGGGCCACGACTTCACCGTACGAGCCGCACTTCAGCCATGACACTTCACAATGAACTCAATGCAACAAGTCATATGAAAGTTACCATACACAGTCCTCGCCACAAGAGGGCGCTTAAAGGTCAACATATAACCAAATCAAACTTTCCTTATAATTAAACTGAACCATTACACTCCCCGCCTGGTATAAATACTTTTATACCACAATTTAACACTTATCAGTCTTTGTATCACTACTTTGGGGAAGCAGGAGAATACAGATGGTGGACAACCAGAATGTCTATTACCGCCGCGCCAGCCGCCGCGGTGATTTCGCCGCGGCGAAAATAAACCAGCCGCATTTCAAAGTCGTTCCCGAAATGACCGCCAGGTGGCGCGAAGGGACATTGTGCAAAACAGCAGAAATTGCCGTATTTTAAAATGTAAGTGGGTTAAATATAAAACCCTAAGCCTAATAGGCATATTTTTCATATATATAAATAGGCCTATTAGGCTACAACAGAATAGAACCAAAGATAGAATACATTTTAGAACTGAAAAAATAGAATCAAAAGTTAAAAATAGAGACGATATTAGGAGCAATGACGCTGAATATTTTTACTATTCTATTGAGGAATTAGATAAATGAAGAGCTCTCGCGAGCGATATTGCATAGTAATTTATAGTGATTTCAAAAGCAGTCCTTAAAAAAAAAAATACATGGAGTAGTGTGGCATAATTTTTGAGAGATTACGCGGAACGCGTTTTAGTTAAGATCCTGGTTTCAATGCCCTTAATGCAGGGAACGACAACTGGCGGCCCGCGGGCCAAAACTGGCCCGCCAGCAATATTTTCTGGCCCGCCGGAACATTTTGGAAGTCCTAAATGCTGCACAAAACTCTTCCACTACTTGAGAAAAGCCGCAGTCGCGCGGCGATTTCACCAGCCGCATACTGTGTGAAACGCCCATAGGGAATAATGCGGCGCGGGATTACATTTTAAAGTATACCACCGGACGCGAATAGCGCGTCAAATTCGCGCCTGCCGCGTCTAGTTATACGCTTTACCACTTTGTGTTCATTCGCGCGTCAAAAGACGGTAGCGGTCAGAACTCTGGTGTACTTTGGACGGAGCGGGCGGTCTGACTAACAATAGCCAACTCCCGACATCTTTTGACAGCGTATCCACACTTCATTCTGACCGCCTGTAGGCTACACCTAGCTCTGATGGTTCTGATAGTTTGGTACTGAAACCATTGTCAGTCAACAACATTCTTTTTTTGCAAGGATGTTTGAAATAGTTCGACAGAAAATAGCCTACTTCATTTGTCAGTAGGGCAATGTGATTTTCGTTTATGTTGCTTAGAAATTTGAGTGATAGGCTTTGTCCTATTTAATTTGTTATTTATATTTCAAATTTTTTTTCTGTGGCATTTTTTTTTCTCTGCTGACAGTAGCCTACAATGTTAAAATAGCCTAATAGGCCTATTTATATTGACACGAACACAATTTTTGTATAGCATTTATAATTATTATAGGTTACTTAATCTCCTTCTTTCCGAGACTTTCTTTTAGAGACATTTGAATGTGAGATTATGGAAACGAGATCTAAGTTTTGCGGACCCGTCAGGTCGGGAAATAAAGCGGGTGAACATCGAGTGTATTTTAAGCGGTTGCTGAATAGAACCTTGTGGGAGCGGGACAAAAAAAAAAAAAAAAAAACAGTCCCGCGCAGACCTCCTTAAGCCATAGGTGTGTATGTGTGTGTCCCGAATAAATAATAATAATAAAAAAGGAATAAAGTTCAAAAGTCTGACTTTATTAAAATGGCTGTAATCTGTTACCACAATAGTAGGCTACTTGATCTGTTTAAAATGTGTTAAATTAAAAATTAAAAATCAAAATTAAAATTTGTCTAATCCAGTAGCCTAATTATTTTTTTCTATTTTTGATCTGAGCACAATCAGAAAATCAGAAAACCCGTCATTATTCGTTTTTTCATTTTAGTTCAGGAATGGAAAAACAAGTCGTTTTTCATCTTTATTTTTGGTTTTAATTTGAAAAAACGATTGAACGAATGATCCACGGACTGTGACGACCCATCATATTCCGCGATCATAGGCCTATATAAGAGTATTTAATTTGTATCCATAGGCCTACTCTGTGTAGCTGGCCCGCCATCTACTGGCTAAAAAAAATATTGGCCCGCGGCCAAAGTTACTTGCCGACCCCTGCCTTAATGTACATTGCTTTAAAAAAAATGTCACAACGCGTTTTGAGATTGTTTTGAATTAAACATTATAGTTTAAAATTTAGTGTTTTGGCACACCAGGCCGAGTGGCGTTACGCATTGTTCAAAAATCAGGTTTTATTCTGGCATGTTGAATTGGTGTTAGATTTATTTTTTATTTTTTTATTTATTAGATTTAGATTTTAGATTTCGTTAGATTTATTTTTCTCATAACAACTAAAATAACTTAATATAATATATGTCTTAATATGACCTACTTAATATAGGCAATAGGCATATAATAGCCTATATAATAAATTAGCAAAACTTGGCCACTAAATATTTAATTTTCAATTATTTTAATTATCACAATTAAAGTTTTAATTTTATTAAATTGAACAAGCGCAACAATCAGCATTTAATCAAATATTCTAAAAGATGTATTATTAATAATAATGTTATTTCAACATAATATTTCGATTTTTCGACATAATATGTGTGCGTGCAACAAGCAAGATGTGTATTTGTAAATCCGGTGATGCGTGCATTGATTTTTTCCAATAAACTAGTGTTTTCTGACAGTGTCGACTGCAAAGATGAAGTTGACGATCGCCATATTTGTAGTGAATGCACCTAGAGAGAAATGCACATAAAGACATAATCAGAGAGTAGCCTTTTTCTTTTCGTTTTGAATTATTTCGTTTGAAGACATTTCAAGCTTTGTGTATTTGATGTATTTATCATGTCTGTGTGAGGCATACACTGAGTTTCGTTAAGTTAGGAGGATGAGATGCGCTCCAGCTGACGTGCAATGCAAGTGACCACGCAGGCGCCTCCATGATTAGTGTCCGTTATATTTGCTTCTCTTACTTATTAAATCCAGGCTATGTTGATGTGGTTGATGCATAATATGGTTGATGAAAAATTTATTAAAATTAAGATACAATTTATAGAAAACGAAATTCACTTTAAAGAAAGGTTTTCTACTAAACAAAATTTAATGAAGTGGTCAAAATCATGTCTGACCCACTCCATATCCATCTCTCGATATAATGCATCCTATCTTACGCGTGCTGTTCACTTTTCATATTCAACATAGATGGAAAAAAATAACATTATAATATTTTAACAAATATGTTACTAAATGAGATTATTTAATGGCTACAACAGTATAGTAGGCCTATAGACTCTATTTGTACAAATTGCTGCACATTAATTTAATTAAATGAAACCTTGTAACGAATTCACACTGTGCGTTCGCAACTTGCGTTCGCACCATGCACAAGTTGTGATTTTTGTCAGCTGGGAAGGAAATATAGAGACCAGGGGTGCGTTCTCCGATAACGTTGTCTCTTAGCGCGCTACGGAGACTCAAAAGGTACACCTTAACTACAGGTATACCTTTCCTACGTGTGTTCTCCGAACTATACCTTAGGATGTTGCTTAAGGTAAACCTTCTTAAGTTCGACCTTAGCAGGCGCTGTCCATGGTGGAGGCGCTGAATAGGTTGATATCGATGCCTCGATGATCGATTGTGCGCTCTTTCCTTCACAGCGGTATAGGTAAAGTATTGAGAAAACAATGTTCTTTATAAAGAAGCGTTTTAGAAATAGTACAAACTGCATTTATCGGGGCTCATTGAAATATGTACATGCAGAAATAAATATGAGTATGTGTTTATAATTTAGCAAGTGTGCAATCCCAAACCCTCACGGCCATAAGTGTGTTAATGTTCTCCACAACGTATGCTGATTATCCACCAGCCATGTAGTTGACATACACTAACTGGCTCCGCGGACGGCGCCGTCTTTGATTTAAAACAAGTACTCGCTGTCTCGCTGCCATAGCTATAGAGTTTGTGTAAACTCATCTTTCTTTATATAGACTCCTAAGCCTTTTCTGTCAAATGGTTCGCCAGCTGATGTGCCTTAGGATAGTAATTAAAAAAGCTAACAACCATTAGTGTATGGAAACTTTATTAATGAAAACACTTCCATACACTGGGTGTAGTAGGCTATAACAACTTAAGTATTTTATGTGTAAAATTTTTAAGTAAAGTAAAAATGTAATTTTAATACTAAATCAGATTTTATATTAAATGTTCATATAAAATTTTTAGCCTACAAATTTATTAGGCCCTACTGAAAATAAATGTATCGAATTTAAGCAAAGTAGCCTAAATGTTAAGACTGTAAGCCCTTTGCTTTTTTACGTAGCTTATAAAGGACTCTTATATCCGACTTTGAATTTAATTTAATTTGTTTATTATTTATTATTTAAGTTAATTTAATTTGTAGAGGATTTTTTTAACTCAAACATTAACACTGAAATAAATGAAACTAAATTATTGTAATTTTTTTGGCACACCACGACGAGTGGCGCTATGCATTGTTCTAAAGCCAGGTTTTATTCTGGCATGTTGAATTAGTGTTCGACAAAGCGGCGGCGTGTTCATTTGAAGAGCCTTCTCGCTCGTGTGAGCGAACACACACTGGAACGTTAGGCCATGTCGCAACGAGTGAATCGTGGCCGAGTAGTTGAACTTACGTTACGATCATTTAGATGACACGGGTTCGAATCCCGAACTAACTTGGACTACTGATATTTTTTATATTAGCCTATTAATGCATTTTATAGTCTATTATACCATGGTCTGGGTGAATACTCGATTCTGATTGGCTGCAGGGTGTCCGTTAAAAAGTGATAATGGACACCTAGGAAAGGCGTCCCGTCAATTTGCCTGATGACAGTTCTAAATGCTTGCGCTGGCTCAAACTCACTGATCAACTGCTGCGGTCTGGTCGCTGTGGCCACGTTGCTTGGCAACGCCTGTATACGGGAGATATTAAATAGTGCGCTCGGCTTAATAAATAAAAACCCTCACGATTTTTACTCTAAAACACATTAAAGTATTATTAATTGATTAAATATTTCTTTCTTTCGTAAGTAACCATGGTATAAGCGGGTTAATGCCCTTCGAGGTGTCTATTATCAGGTTTTAATACCTGATTATAAAAAAAATACCTCTGCTGCGCGTCGGACGGTTCACGCCTCGCCGTCGTCCATTAAAACCTGATAATGGACACCTCGTCGGGCATTAACCCTTACTTGTTGATGCAGAGAGATTTGTCTAGTTCTAAAACATAGTTTTTTGCTTATAGCCTATTTACAAAATAAAATCACCATGCATTTCCATTTTACACTAAGGAACAAATATTATACAATGACTTTACTTCTGTAGCCTATAATAATTCCAATCGTAATTTCAAAAGCAGTTCTGTTAAAAAAAATTATATATATATATGACGTTTAAATGACAAACAATAAAATCAGAACCAGTATTCTGTTGCATTCATGGTTCCAGTGGCAGTAATGCATCCACGGCTTTTCAAAATGTCACAAAGCGTTTTGAGATTGTTTTGAATGAAATATTGAAGTTTATAATTAAGTGTTTTGGCACACCACGACGAGTGGCAAACTCTTTGTTTTGTTTTGCAAACTCAGCTAGCCTGTGGGGGGTTTGGAGAAGGCAATAGTTACTTTATCGTGGGGGTGCAGGACAGAGGTGTTAATAGCCGCTTTCCGACCAGAGGAACCTTTTCACAGTTCCTAGAACTATTGGCTATAGTACCCGGATGTCGGCGTGTTCGCACCGCAGGAACTAGGAACGATTTTGGTTCTAGGAACTCCATTTGTAGGAACTAATTTAGCTCCTACTTCGGAGTAGGGTCTAAACCAGCACTATAGGAACTACCCGTGACGTTAGTGTACGCTGATTGACCGAACGCACGCGGAACACCAGCACCTGCCATTTTTAAAACAGCTAGAATGTAAACACATTATAGCCTATATATGCGAGCATTGTTAGCTCTGGCGTTCTCAGCGCCACCAAAATAAAGGTCCGTCGCGCCGTCAAAATAAAAGTCACCGTGCTAGCGTCACTCCCTTACCCCTCCTACCAGTTTCTATGGCCACTTGGCCAGTGCGAACGCAAACAGCAAAACCGAGTTTGGGGGAGAGTAGTTCTTAGAACTGTTTAGAAGTGGACAGTTCCTAGAACTAAGTTCCTGTAACTACTTGGTCGGAAAGTGGCTATTGTTCCGTCTTTCATATGGAGAGTGTCGGAGCCAGCCTGATGAGCAGGCAAAGGCAAAATTCTTTTAAGGATTAATCTCAAAATCTCCAAAAGTCCATAGCCTATGTACAGTAGGCCCTATATCTTATTAAATTATATATTGTAGTTTTATTGATTGTATTTAAAGGTTTTCCACACACAATTTCAATTTAGCAGATACAGAGCTCTTTAAGCATGCAGGGCAACCACCCAGTAGAGCATTACAATAAAACAATAAGGTTGATAGCAAATGATTTATGATGCATTATTTTATGCTGAAAGGTGCTTGTGTGACAGTTAGATGGGCCACGCCCCTTTTTGAAAGCTATAAAGCTGAGGGGAAAAGAGACAGTAGTCATTCAAAATCGCCTAATGAGAGCTGTGGTCGAGCTCGAAACAAGTCGTGAAATGCCCCTGAATGACGCAGACCGTAAAACACAAAATGGCCGCCATCATGTGAGTGTGATGATGTAGCAGAGCCTAATATAATTTTTTTCTCACTGCCCAAACAGGCATGAGTTGGTCTGTTTTAATGTTTAAATGTCTCCCTTCGTCCAAACAGACGTGGGTAATTCGCATTTATACCCCTCTCACTTTCACTCTAAAACCTACCCTTCGTTTTTCCTGCATCAAGCCCACATTGGCGTAACCCACAGCGATTTAGCCCTCTTTTTTATATTTTTATACATTTCTCTGGACATTATTTTGGTCCTTCCTTGTGTTTGTGTTCGAAGCGGCCAGTTGTGCGATGGCCAGTGCACAACCAGGTTTAGACCTCAGGTTTGGACCTTTGATATTTTCTTCACCTAACCCTAACTGTTACGGCATCTAGCCCTGGTGATCCCCTGCGCTCTCAGTCCCGTGCTCTCTCTCCTGAATACTAAGTGTCTCATACTTCTGCTTAGTATGGATCGTTACGCTCTAATTGCATTACACTTGTTCTGTATTAACTCTGGACCCTAAGCTATATCTGCCTTGTTATCTCGGCGTCCTGTGCGAAGTATTGACTCACCCCGTGTTTCACGTCCGAGCGATCTCTGGTTTTTCCTGATTGTCCGTGTAACCGAACCATGTCTGTTTCTAACCTCTCTGACTGTCTGCAGCCTGCCAAGTGACTGTCACCTGTACCTGGACTCTGATTCTCGCCGCCAGCCCTGAACCTTGCCTGTCTCCGGTTTTCCTGTTGTCTGCTGCCTGCCCCGATTCGAGCCTGTTTCTGACCCTGAGTTTAGCCACAGCCCTGGGCTCCCACCTGGACCTTTCAAGCATATCTGCCTTTGTGTTATCCTTCTACTGAAACATTTTTTGTTTGCTTGAGACTGCTTATTAAATTGTTGCAAATGGATCTGCCTCGCATGTCTGATTCGTCACACTAACCCTAGTCAGCACCTTTAAGTTAACTGTGACCTTTGTTTGTAGGCGTTTGACATTCCCATATGCATATATGATGAATTTACAGAAAACCCAACTAGTTTGTTGTGCTGTTAATATTTAGCTCAAGTTCTGCTTATTTTTTAACATTTTATCTGTGTCAAAGAGCATGTTTGCAGAGCAATGTACTCATCTTGTCATCAACTATCATTGTACTGTGGAAAAACCCCTGATGCTTCTCAACTTGGATGGATCTGTAACAGGTTTTGATAACACTGGCCGGTTTTACTCAGTTGTATCATCTACTGTTTGATACGGGAAAAGCCTTCAGTCTTACCTGAAGCAGAGATATTCCAAAGATACAAAAATAAAAATACAAAATAAAATAAAAAATATTAGAAGAGATAAAACAAATGCCCTACAGAAAAAAATAAATACTTAGCAACAAAAGAAAGAAAGAATAACTAAATGGTAGACAGATATCCAGAAGCAAAGGTAGGGAAATGTACTGCACTAAACTTGCCCCAAATTTAAATAAAAATATTATTGTAATCATTTAGAAGTACTCAGTGCTTGAAGTCTGCATATTGACAATATATAGCTTATATCAGGGCTGGGTACTGTTGGCTATCACATGATACAATATGCACACTATCATGATACATAAGTATGCAAGATCAAGATACAAGATGCTTCACAAAATCACAAAGCATCATACAGCATATGACCTACATGTCCAGGCCACTTTTCAAGCAGTTCATGAGAGCTAATGGTATGTAGAAATCACTCCCAGTACCGGCCCACTTCGAGCATAGGAGAGACACATTTAATTAAACACACGAGTAGAGGCATTCACAGTCATCATCACACTCATTTCTGACCAACAAAACTAAACATGCCCCTCTCGTAGGCATAGTCCTGTATTTGATCCGAGTGGATTTCCCTCCATTCTAAAAGCATTTTGCAACAATCTGTTGCTCGCATGGACTCTGGGGCAGAGGCCATAATCCATAATCTTGTACGTACTGTGTATACAATAAACATGTTTGCAATGCAAACAAATGCTGTTCTCAAATATTTAAAAGGACAGTTGGCCAAATGAAGAAAAAGGGCACCAGATCAATGTGATGTTTATATTCTCCACACAATTTGTTACAAACAGAGAGAAAACATTTTAATTTTATTAAACAGTGTGCTTAAACCACAAAATTATAATTATAATAATAGTTTAAACAATTTCGAGCTAAAATTCCACTAAACTGCGCAGATTGTGACTATGTATTTTGATAAATATCAGTGCCTACTCAAGCTTAAGGAATAGTATTCTCTGATAAGGTAATTGTGGCAAAAGTAAAGTCTTAATTTTTCAAAAAAATATTTCAGTTACACCCCCTGCCCCCCATCACATAATTTTTCTTATATAGTAAATGCATATTAATTTTAAGAATTTGTAGCTATTTGTACAAGCATTTTTGCAGCATGGATGAATGAATTAAGTATTTAAACATCACTTATGTTATATGTTCATTGCCTGCTGTCTTGTGTTGTCAGACTGTTGTTCAAGTCCCTGGTGTCATGTCCTGTTTCCTGACCTCTGAAGCTACATGTTTTCCTGGATTTGGTTTCTATTTCCTGAGTTTCTGGACTGCTGTTGTATATGTATATGTATATGTATATGTATATGTATATGTATATGTATATGTATATGTATATGTGTATGTATGTACCGTAAACAGTGTTGGGAACGTTACTTTAAAAAAGTAATTAGTTATAGTTACTCACTACTTGTTCCAAAAAGTAACTGAGTTAGTAACTGAATTACTCTATAATAAAAGTAACTCGTTACCAGGGAAAGTAACTATTTGCGTTACTGTAAAAAAAAAAAAAAAAGTTGCTATATGTCAAAGAATTTGGATTTTTTTGAGCAGTTTTTAAGTCAGTTGAAATGAGTAGAACAGACAGGTGTTTGTACATAACTTTCAATATTTATTGTACGTCGACAGACAGCAAGAGGTTTATCCTGCACTTCAAGCATTATCTTTGTAAGAAAAGTAAACAGTTACACCATATAAAGTGCATTTAACTCTGCAAATTAAATCAACCTCTCTCAACTTTTTATTAAAAGTTTTATTAATAAAGTAAAGGCATTGGACCAGTTTATTTGTAGTGCACTGACTGTGCACATTATATAAGATTAATATATTTGTTTTCCTTAAAATTTTAATTAGCAGTAACTTAAACACTTTTTGATGTTTGAACGCCTCACACACACACACACACGCACGCACACAAATGTAAACACTTTGCGACTTTTCGATCACGCCCGCGCCTCTCTTTCTCTCTCTCTCTCTCTCTCTCTCTCACACACACACACACACACACACACACACAAATGTAAACACTTTGCAACTTTTCGATCGCGCCCGCGCCTCTCTCTCTCTCTCTCTCTCTCGGTTCAATACGAATACATGTACCGTTCCACCCCTAGTTCTTGCCTTTGACCTCAATTAATTTGAAGTAGTGCTTATATCTCCACCTTGAAAATGCCAACTTTTCATCGGATTGCTCCTGACTCGCCATCTCTGCTGCTTCATCGAATCTGTTTAGCTGGTCTGTGTATGTGTGGCGCGTGTGCTGGCATGTGTGTAAAAACACTGGCTCTGATTGGCTACCATGAAACACATGACCCTGCCTTAGCCAATCATAATCGCTTACCTTGTTATTAACCCACCTCCTCAATCGCTGTGCGAGCCAGGGGTGCGTTCGGATTACACAGTTTATTCAATCAATGCATAGTAACGCACCGCATTTAACGTTCAGTAATGTTAACGGCGTTGTAACGACGGGAAAAGTAATTAGTTAGATTACCCCGTTACTGAAAAAATAACGTCGTTACCTAACGCCGTTCTTTTAAACGGCGTTATTCCAAACACTGACCGTAAAACATCAAATAATAGCTGAGTCCCAAATAGACACCTGTCTCTTTTACACGCCTGGTGTGGCTACAGGTTTGGATAAAGTCAAGTCAAGTCATCTTCATTTATATAGCGCTTTTAACAATGTAGATTGTTTCAAAGCAGCTTTACAGAGATAAGCGTGTTTTGGCTTTATAGCGGTTCTTTAATAAAGTTATTTTCCAGCTAAAGTTAGTTTTTATTGATTCGCTTCCGTCGCAACGATCATTTGTTATTAAATTAGGGGCCGCTAAACCGACACCATTCTCTCTACACAGACTATAAACGCGAACCTGTGAGAGACGCTGATGGCGTTCACATGCACATTAAGAACTGGTTCTATAGTTATGTGCGTTTGAATATATGTGCGCAGGTTTGGAATTCCCTACAAACCAAGCCTAAACAAAGTACTGGTGTTTCCTTATAATTTTTTATACAGAATTTTATTTTATTTTATCAATTCGGGGTAGGAACGCGAAACGAATTTCCCGACAACGCTTTATCTGTAGAGTGGTAAAGGGATCCTCCATAGGGAGAGACTAGTTGGCACTTCAGCACTGCGTTGTCATCGGGTCCAGGCGAAGGTCCTTCATCAGATCTGGATATGGCCTGGATCCGGCAGGCTGCGGGAAAACCTTGGGATAAACAAAGACACTAAAATTAGCGTAGATGCCATTCTTCTTATGATGTAACGAGTACATCAGGATTTATGGGAAGTGTTCCCAGTTCCGTCTGATCTAATCTATGCAGCCTAACATTGAATTGTAGAAGTCTATAATGTATTATGTGAATGCTAGGTCAAAGAGATGTGTTTTTAGTCTAGCCTTGAACTGACAGAGTGTGTCTGCTTCCCGGACAATGTTAGGAAGACTGTTCCAAAGTTTTGGTGCTAAATAGGAGAAGGATCTACCGCCAGCAGTCGATTTTGATATTCTAGGTATTATTAACTGGCCGGAATTTTGAGATCGCAATAGACGTGAAGGACTATAATGCGTTAAGAGCTCGCTCAAGTACTGCGGAGCTAAACCATTTAGTGATCAGCAATATTTTAAAATGTATGCGATGTTTAATAGGGAGCCAGTGCAGTTTTGACAGAACTGGGCTAATTATGGTCATACTTCCTGGTTCTGGTAAGAACTCGAGCTGCTGCGTTTTGAACTAGCTGTAGTTTGTTTATTAAGCGTGCAGGGCAACCACCCAGTAGAGCATTACAATAATCTAGCCTTGAGGTCATGAACGCATGGACTAATTGTTCCGCATTTGTCAATGAGAAAATATGGCATAATTTAGATATATTTTTAAGATGGAAAAATGCAGTTTTACAGATACAAGACACGTGACTTTCAAATGAAAGATTGGTATCAAAGAGCACACACACACACACACACACACACACACACACACACACACCCAAGTTCCTAACCGACGACGAAGGCTTAACAGAGCAGCCATCAAGTGTAGACAGTATTCTAGGTTATTACGTGAGGAAGTTTTTTGTCCAATAATTAGAATCTCTGTTTTTTCAGAGTTAAAGAAAGGCTTTCTACAAAACAAAACTTAATGAATTGGTCAAAATCATGTCTGACCCACTCCATGTCTCCCGATTGTGCATCCTATCTTACTCGTGCTTTTCACTTTTCATAATCAACATAGATGAAAAGAAATAACATTATAATATTTTAACAAATATGAAACTAAATGCTCTTATTTAATTGCTACAACAGTATAGTAGGCCTACAGACTCTCTATTTGTACAAATTGCTGCACATTCATTTAATTCAGAATTTTGCACACATAAGTTGAAAGGCATTTGTTTGTGCATAGTAAAACATATCTGCAACATTTATCAAGTTCACGGATAATTGTGCGTGCATTTATTACTCATTATGATACTAAAATCATAATAAAGTAGGCTATACTATAAATCAGATGAGCCCAGCAACGTTTAATTACACATTAAGCATTTTCCTCCCATAGAAAAAACACTTAATGTGGCTTAATGCAGATTAGAATATCCCCTTATGATGTTGAAATATCAGAAATTATGTCGAAATAACAACTTATGTCGAAATAAGGAGATATTATGTTGAAATAACGACTTATCTCGAAATAAGATAAGTTTTCTTTTTTTTCTTCACCATGCGGTTCAGGGCTTCCATAGAATACGGGCTGAATAAAATTGCTTCCAGAAATTATTTTTGGGGGTGCTATCGGGGTGCTTTGGTCGTTCTTGGGGGTGCTGAAGCACCTGCTAGCCCCTCCCTAGCACCGCCCATGGTTTATAAGCGCAGCTGCTTTTCTACAGCGGACACAAAAAGCTCTCTGAAGAGCCAAAACTACTGTGGAAAACAAGACAGGAATCATGACAGAGAGTGAATTTGCATTTTCATTCAGTTTTTCTGTTTTTGTTCTATGCAGGTGTGTCTTACAATTTCACAGAGCTAAAGTCAGATCATTCTGTATTAAAATCAAAAACAACTGCTCATGCTACATGTGTGTAGCATCTTTGTTTGGACTGTGATTAAAATGCAGTGGTTGACTCATTTCAAATGGCTTCATTTTTTTTAAAGGCCAGTTTGGACTGTTGTAGAGCAAATTAACAACAAATACATTTACTTAAGAAAGAAGAAGAAATAAAAAACGCCAGCTGGTATAGAAATTGGCCAATTTGCTTGTAAAAAAAAACGAATCAGCCATGAAAAATCTGTAGATCTTGCCTTTCATCAAGGCCGAGGTCAGGGAACTTGGGCTCGAAAAGGTTGGTGACCACTGACTAGTGTAAATGATTAATCCTGCTTGACATTTGTGCTAGCTACTGTATACAGGCCACCAGGGCACCATACAAACTTTATCAAAGAATATGCTGACTTTCTATCAGAGTTAGTACTGGCTGCAGATAAAGTCATAATTGTTGGTGATTTTAATATACATATAGATAATGAAAAAAACGTATTGGGATTGGCATTTAGAGACATTTTAAACTCTATTGGAGCTAGAAAAAACGTGTCAGGACCTACTCATTGTCATAATCATAGATCTAATATTATCACACGGAATAGATGTTGATGCCGTTGAAATTCTGCAGCAGAGCGATGACATCTCAGATCATTATCTAGTTTCGTGTAAACTTCATTTAGCCAAGGCTGCAAAGCCGACTCCGTGTTTCAAATATGTTAGACCTATCACTTCTGCCACTAAAGATTGCTTTATTAATAATCTTCCTGATCAGTTTCATCATCTCAGCATCCCAGATAGCTTAGAAGAACTCGATATTGTGACAGAAACTCTTAACTCTCTCTTTTCCAGCACTTTAGACACAGTTGCTCCGTTGCACTTAAAGAAGATTAAAGAAAAGTCCAACACCATGATCCAACGACTCAACGCAACTGGGAGAAAACAAAACTAGAGGTATTTCACATTTCATGGAAAGAGAATTCGATTGCATACAGAGAGGCTTTAAAAGCTGCTAAATCTGCTTATTTATCAACCCTATTAGAAGAAAATAAACATAAACCCTACAGTAGGTATTTATTTGAAACAGTGGCTAAACTAACGAAAAAGAAAGCTTCAAGCACCGAAGTTTCCAAGCAACACAGCAGTAATGACTTTATGAACTTCTTCACTTATAAGATTGATAATATCAGGGACAAAATTATAACTATGCAACCGTCTTCTACAGTATCGCATCAGGCAGTGCATTGTAGTCTCCCTGAGGAAAAATTTGATTCATTCGTTGCTATAGGAGAGGAAGAATTTGCTAAACTCGTTAAATCATTTAAATCAACAACATGTATGATAGACCCTATACCGACTAAGCTACTGAAAGAGATGCTTCCAGAGGTCATAGATCCTCTTCTTAATATCATTAATTCGTCTTTGTCTCTAGGATACGTACCGAAAACTCTTAAGCTGGCTATGATTAAACCACTTGTTAAAAAAACGCAACTTGATCCTACAGAATTAGTCAATTACAGGCCGATCTCGAATCTACCTTTTCTGTCAAAGATATTAGAAAAAGCAGTGTCCTCACAACTGTGTTCCTTTCTAGAAAGAAATGATATCTGCGATGATTTCCAGTCCGGATTTAGACCGTACCATAGTACTGAGACTGCTCTCGTTAGAGTTACAAATGATTTGCTCTTATCATATCATGGCTGTGTCTCTCTATTAGTGTTACTCGATCTTAGTGCTGCATTTGACACCATTGACCACAACGTTCTTTTTTAAATAGACTAGAAAACTATGTTGGCATTAGTGGAATTGTGTCACGGGGTGACGAAGGCGGGAACCTTTTTTTTGGAGAACGTGTTTCCCCCGGGGAGTGCTTCCGCGGTGACACCAGGACGGTTCCGGTTTCCCACGTGAGTGTCATGGCGGCGGGCGAGGCTTGATGAGGAAAACTCGCGGCAGGTGTGAGAGGGGAGGATACAGGATGGTGATTGGGACATGGAGGAGGAAGGTGGCTGATAAAAGGACACTTTGGCAGTGAGGAAGGGGGGCAGGAGGGCTCGAGGAGAGGTGAGGCACGCAGCACGCGAGCGGCCGCGGCAGCGGCGGGAGGCCGCGGGAGAGAGAGAAAGTGAGAGAGAAAAGACTTCGGCTGGATTGCGGGTGTAAGCCTTGGTTGCACTGTGAGTCTGTTGAATTGCAGTTTTATTGTGGAAATGAGCACGAGTGAAACCTTACAGTGTGTGGTGGATATGTGAGTGTGGGAATTATTTCTGCTGTTCACTCGCAGTCACAGCTGTCCAGTGAAGAACCTGCTAACGCTGTGAGTTACATGTATCTTCCACTCTCTGCCTGAGGCTAGTGAAGAGCCGGCTAATGCTGGAAGGGCCTGCTAATGCTGTGTGTATATGTATCCTCCACTCTCTGCCTGAGGCTAGTGAAGAGCCTGCTAATGCTGGAAGAGCCGCTAACGCTGTGAGTACACGTATCCTCCACTCTCTGCTTGAGTCCAGTGAAGAACCTGCCAATGCTGTGAGTTACATGTATCTTCCACTCTCTGCCTGAGGCTAGTGAAGAGCCGGCTAATGCTGGAAGGGCCTGCTAATGCTAGTGAAGAGCCGGCTAATGCTGGAAGGGCCTGCTAATGCTAGTGAAGAGCCTGCTAATGCTAGAAGGGCCCGCTAATGCTGGAAGAGCCTGCTAATGCTGGAAGAGCCTGCTAATGCTGTGAGTTACCTGTATCCACTCCTCTCTCGGCCTGAGGCTAGTGAAGAGCCTGCTAAGGCTAGTGAAGAGCCGGCTAATGCTGGAAGGGCCTGAGGCTAGTGAAGAGCCTGCTAATGCTGGAAGAGCCTGCTAATGCTGGAAGAGCCTGCTAATGCTGGACGAGCCCGTTAATGCTGTAAACGCGTATCTTCCACTCTCTGCCTGAGGCTAGTGAAGAGCCGGCTAATGCTGGAAGGGCCTGCTAATGCTAGTGAAGAGCCTGCTGATGTTGGAAGAGCCTGCTAATGCTGGACGAGCCTGTTAATGCTGTAAACACGTATCTTCCACTCTCTGCCTGAGGCTAGTGAAGAGCCGGCTAATGCTGGAAGGGCCTGCTAATGCTAGTGAAGAGCCTGCTGATGTTGGAAGAGCCTACTAATGCTGGACGAGCCCGTTAATGCTGTAAACATGTATCTTCCACTCTCTGCCTGAGGCTAGTGAAGAGCCGGCTAATGCTGGAAGGGCCTGCTAATGCTAGTGAAGAGCCTGCTAATGCTGGAAGAGCCTGTTAATGCTGGAAGAGCCTACTCATGCTGAAGAGAAACTATTTTATTTATTTAATAAAGAACATTTATTTTTAATACCGTGTCTGTCTCCTTCGTGTCCACGGCCAGCTCCTCAGGGGCGGCACGCAAGCGGAGGGGTGGGCGGCCCGCTGGCGCTCCACCCCGACCTGTGACAATTGCACTAGCATGGTTTAAATCACACTTATCTGACCGTTATCAGTTTGTTGCAGTAAATGATTAGATGTCTCATCGATCACAAGTTCAGTATGGCGTACCTCAAGGCTCAGTACTAGGACCGCTGCTGTTCACTCTGTACATGCTACCATTAGGAGATATCATTAGGAAACATGGCATTAGCTTTCACTGTTATGCCGACGATACTCTATATTTCTTCAAAACCTAATGAAACTTACCAATTCACAAAATTAACGGGATGCACAGCTGATATAAAAAATTGGATGACTCGTAATTTCCTACTTCTAAATTCTGAAAAAACAGATTCTAATTACTGGACAAAAAACGTCCTCATGTAATAACCTAGTGTTATGATGAGGCAGGAATGAAGCGGAGAGAGAATCCATGTGCAAGCATTACTTTTAATAAAACAAACAGGTAATCCAGGCAGACAACAGAACACAGAACCTAGGACAGGAACATGGAAACAGCTACAACGACCAACAAACAACAACTGAAGCACAGAGGTTTAAATACAAATGCAAACAAGCTAAACAAGATAACAAGGGGGCGTGGGAAATAATAAACACCTGGGGAGACTAATCAACATAATGGGGAACTGCTAAACACGGGACAAGACAGAGGAACACAGACATGAATCATTACACCTAGAATACTGTCTAACACTTGATGGCTGCTCTGTTAAGTCTTCGTCGTCGGTTAGGAACCTGTGTGTGTGTGTGTATGTCCATATTAACCTATGACCATATTAACCTAGTTCTGTCAACACTGCACTGGCTCCCTATTAAACATCACATCAATTTTAAAATAATGCTGATCACGTATAAAGCACTAACTGGTTTAGCTCCGCAGTACTTGAGCGAGCTCTTAACGCATTATAGTCCTTCACGTCTATTGCGATCTCAAAATTCCGGCCAGTTAATAATACCTAGAATATCTAAATCAACTGCTGGCGGTAGATCCTTTTCCTATTTAGCACCAAAACTTTGGAACAGTCTTCCTACCATTGTCCGGGAAGCAGACACACTCTGTCAGTTCAAAGCTAAACTAAAAACACATCTCTTTGACCTAGTATACACATAATACATTATAGACTTCTATAATTCAGTGTTAGGCTGTCACGGCAGACTAAGAACAAATGGTGTGAGGACTCAAACGCTGGAGAAAAATAAGTATTTATTAACAAAAATACAAAACAAAACCCACGAAGGGGAAAACAGAACTAAGTAAATACAAAAAAGACTGCAAACAAGAGGGAACTTATAAAGGGAAACTAATCAGGAGGGAACAGGTGGATGAACTCAAACAATAATCAGATAACAAGGGGGAGGGATCAGACAACACGAGCACATGGCCCAAAATAACAAAACACCCATGTGCAGCACAAGACAGGACAGGCATGTGACATTACCCCCTCCCTATGGAGCGGCTACCAGACGCTCCATAAGACCCGGACTGGACGGACCAGGGCGGGAACGGGAGGGACAGACCAGGGCGGGAATGAGAGGGACAGACCAGGGCGGGAACGCGGCGGGAACGGAAGGGACAGGCCAGGGCGGGATGGGAGAAACAAAATGTTTGTGACACCGGAGTGGCCCACAGGGTTCGGAAGGCCAGGACGAAGCAGGCTGTGCAGACGGCCAGAGTAGAGACGACAGTTCATCTGGCGGCCAGGGCGGAGACCTTTCCTCGGGTGGCCAGGGCGGAGACGACCCTTCGGGTGGCCAGGGCGGAGCAGACAGTCCATCGGGCGGCCAAGGCGGAGACAATCCCTCGGGCGGCCAGGGCGGAGCAGACAGTCCATCGGGCGGCCAAGGCGGAGACGATCCCTCGGGCGGCCAGGGCGGAGCAGACAGTCCATCGGGTGGCCAAGGCGGAGACGATCCCTCGGGCGGCCACGGCGGAGACGACCCTTCGGGCGGCCAAGGCACAGGAACCAACGGCTCAGGAACAGACACCACCGGCTCAAGAACAGACACCACCGGCTCAGGAACTGGAACAGACACCACCGGCTCAGGAACTGGAACAGACACCACCGGCTCAGGAACTGGAACAGACACCACCGGCTCAGGCTCAGGAACAGACACCACCGGCTCAGGAACTGGAACCACCGGCTCAGGAACAGGAACAGACACCACCAGCTCAGGCTCAGGAACAGACACCACCGGCTCAGGAACTGGAACAGACACCACCGGCTCAGGCTCAGGAACAGACACCACCGGCTCAGGAACTGGAACCACCGGTTCAGGCTCAGGAACAAACACCACCGGCTCAGGCTCAGGAACTGGAACCACCGGCTCAGGAACTGGAACAGACACCACCGGCTCAGGCTCAGGAACAGACACCACCGGCTCAGGAACAGACACCAACGGCTCAGGCTCAGGAACAGACACCACCGGCTCAGGAACAGACACCACCGGCTCAGGAACAGACACCACCGGCTCAGGAACAGACACAGGCTCGACGGCGGCCATCTTGTCAGGGGACCCAGGCTTGGCAGGCGTGACGTGAACAGGCTCGGCGGCGGCCATCTTGTCCAAAGACACAGGCTCGGCAGACGTGACTTGAACACTCTTGGCAGCGGCCATCTTGTCCGAAGACCCAGGCTCGGCAGGCGTGACGTGAACAGGCTTGGCGGCGGCCATCTTGTCCGAAGACACAGGCTCGGCAGACGTGACGTGAACAGTCTCTGTGGCGGCCATCTTGTCCGAAGACACAGGCTCGGCAGATGTAACGTGAACAGTCTCTGGATCAGCAGAAGACCAGGGCGGGAACGGGAGGGACAGACCAGGGCGGGAATGAGAGGGACAGACCAGGGCGGGAACGCGGCGGGAACGGGAGGGACAGGCCAGGGCGGGATGGGAGAAACAAAATGTTTGTGACACCGGAGTGGCCCACAGGGTTCGGAAGGCCAGGACGAAGCAGGCTGTGCAGACGGCCAGAGTAGAGACGACAGTTCATCTGGCGGCCAGGGCGGAGACCTTTCCTCGGGTGGCCAGGGCGGAGACGACCCTTCGGGTGGCCAGGGCGGAGCAGACAGTCCATCGGGCGGCCAAGGCGGAGACAATCCCTCGGGCGGCCAGGGCGGAGCAGACAGTCCATCGGGCGGCCAAGGCGGAGACGATCCCTCGGGCGGCCAGGGCGGAGCAGACAGTCCATCGGGTGGCCAAGGCGGAGACGATCCCTCGGGCGGCCACGGCGGAGACGACCCTTCGGGCGGCCAAGGCACAGGAACCAACGGCTCAGGAACAGACACCACCGGCTCAAGAACAGACACCACCGGCTCAGGAACTGGAACAGACACCACCGGCTCAGGAACTGGAACAGACACCACCGGCTCAGGCTCAGGAACAGACACCACCGGCTCAGGAACTGGAACCACCGGCTCAGGAACAGGAACAGACACCACCAGCTCAGGCTCAGGAACAGACACCACCGGCTCAGGAACTGGAACAGACACCACCGGCTCAGGCTCAGGAACAGACACCACCGGCTCAGGAACTGGAACCACCGGCTCAGGCTCAGGAACAAACACCACCGGCTCAGGCTCAGGAACTGGAACCACCGGCTCAGGAACTGGAACAGACACCACCGGCTCAGGCTCAGGAACAGACACCACCGGCTCAGGAACAGACACCAACGGCTCAGGCTCAGGAACAGACACCACCGGCTCAGGAACAGACACCACCGGCTCAGGAACAGACACCACCGGCTCAGGAACAGACACAGGCTCGACGGCGGCCATCTTGTCAGGGGACCCAGGCTTGGCAGGCGTGACGTGAACAGGCTCGGCGGCGGCCATCTTGTCCAAAGACACAGGCTCGGCAGACGTGACTTGAACACTCTTGGCAGCGGCCATCTTGTCCGAAGACCCAGGCTCGGCAGGCGTGACGTGAACAGGCTTGGCGGCGGCCATCTTGTCCGAAGACACAGGCTCGGCAGACGTGACGTGAACAGTCTCTGTGGCGGCCATCTTGTCCGAAGACACAGGCTCGGCAGATGTAACGTGAACAGTCTCTGGATCAGCAGAAGTGATGGATCGCTGGGGTGGCGCAGACAGTGCGAGCTGCTCGGGCGGGGCCGGCAGAGCAGGACGCCTGGTCGGCGCGGGCAGAGCAAGACGCCTGGGCGGTGCGTCAGGGGCGGTAGTCACCTCCGGGATGGTCTCCGAGTTATGAGCCACCGGTTCTTCCTTCTCCTCCTCCGTTTTGGAACCACTGGAACTGGGACCACCGGAACTGGGTCCACCGGAACTGGGATCACCGGAACAGGAACCACCGGAACAGAGACCACTCCCCTGGCGATCCTCTCCTGATGGCGAATGAAACCCTCCACCATCGCCTCAAAACTGACGTGATCAAAAGTTCTACAGATCAGCCAGTCCATCAGTTCATCCAGCACATAATTAAACAGATCCCGGCAAGCCTCCTCGCCCAGGTTCAGCCCTTCAGCAGCGCGACGGAACCTCTGCCCGAACTCCCTCACCTCCATCCCCTTCTGACGGAGGGAGACCAACTCCTGAAACCGGAGAATCCGCTCCCATTGCGGACAGGAGACTGGTTGCGCCTCTCTTCTCCGCTGAGTCCTCATAATGGTCGGTACATTCTGTCACGGCAGACTAAGAACAAAAGGTGTGAGGACTCAAACGCTGGAGAAAAATAAGCATTTATTAACAAAAATACAAAACAAAACCCACGAAGGGGAAAACAGAACTAAGTAAATACAAAAATAATAACAGAACAAGAACACTCTGGAAGATCTCGGGGAACAGGAAACAAAAGACAATGTACCGACTAGGGCTGTCACGATGTTAGATTTTTCACACCACGGTTATTGTGGCCAAAAGAATTCACGATATCGATATATCGCGATATCTATAGAATCTATGGGGGGGGTACTCAATCTATGGCAAATTTTTGTGAAGGAAGACAAGCATGTGAAGTTTATCTGGTTTCAAACTGAAGCCAAACACTGTCTGAAGGTTTCCTGAAGAACTGAAAAGCTCTTAAACCTGTTGTTGCACTGGCGCCAATAAAGTCATGCAGATAGCAGATTTGAATAAAAAAATCAAGTGCAAATACAAATACAAAAATAAGATGAGTAAAGAAAACGGGATTCTTAATTTTAATAATCACCCTTTGTTAAATATATGAACACAGAAACCCCCTGTTAACAGTTAATGTCACGTTTCCCATTCCATGATGACTAGTAAAATAATAGCCGCGTCGCGTCTATGACAACTCGAGGTATTGCACACCGGACACGCACTTTCTCAGTTTATGGCCAGCAATATCATTATGTTTAAGGACATTATGGAATTGAGATAATGTCTGTACTATGTTATGATTATACTGTACAATTAAATACAATAGTTGCTGAGTCTGTGATCTGAACACTTTTTTCTGCGCTCTGTGTCGCGGCAGGATTTTGAACAAGGTCCTGAGCCGTTGCTGGGCGCCGCGGACAGACGCCGAATAGAACCGCGCTGTGCTTCTCGTCCGGTGTGTGTACACTCATACAGAATGTGTTCGAATTTTAAAGAAGTGGAGCTGCGCTTCTCGTCCGGTGTGCGACCACCTCTAAGGTGCTGTTTTCTTTGAAGCCGAAGAACTCTGTTGTTAATACTGGCGAGCTCAGCTTACTTTTTTCGGGTGTGGACAGAGTGTTTCACTCTAGCTGCACGGGCGCGGACGAGCGCTGCGTCTAGAAAACGCCAATATCGCCAATACCGGTATATTGTATTGCTCTAAATTAACACGATGTCGATATTTCATGCTTTGAATATCACGATTATCGTCAGTACCGGTATATTGCGACACCCCTAGTACCGACACAGACTGCAAACAAGAGGGAACTTATAAAGGGAAACTAATCAGGAGGGAACAGGTGGATGAACTCAAACAATAATCAGATAACAAGGGGGAGGGATCAGACAATAACACGAGCAAATGGCCCAAAATAACAAAACACCCATGTGCAGCACAAGACAGGACAGGCATGTGACATAGGCTGCATAGATTAGGTCATCTGGAACCGGGAACACTTCCCATAAATCCTGATGTACTCGTTACATCATAAGAAGAATGGCATCTACGCTAATTTTAGTGTCTTTGTTTATCCCAAGGTTTTCCTGCAGCCTGCCGGATCCAGGCCGTATCCAGATCTGATGAAGGCCCTTCGCCTGGACCCGATGACAACGCAGTGCTGAAGTGCCAACTAGTCTCTCCCTATGGAGGATCCCTTTACCACTCTACAGATAAGGCGTTGTCGGGAAATTCGTTTCGCGTATCTACACCGAATTGATAAAATAAAATAAAATTCTGTATCAAAAATTATAAGGAAACACCAGTACTTTGTTTAGGCTTGGTTTGTAGGGAATTCCAAACCTGCGCACATATATTCAAACGCACATAACTATAGAACCAATTCTTAATGCGCATATGAACGCCATCAGCGTTTCTCACAGGTTCGCGTTTAAAGTTTGTGTAGAGAGAATGTTGTCATCTTAGCGGCCCCTAATTTAATAACAAATGATCGTTGCGACGGAAGCAAATCAATCAAAACTAACTTTAGCTGGAAAATAACTATTAAAGAACCGCTATAAAGCCAAAACAATCTCTGTTACCTTAAAGCAGAACTCGGCAACTCTAGCGAACTCTAGTCACTTCTTCGCTGATTTTCCCTTTTGTTGTCGCATGTTTTCCTCATGAGCTCCCCCTACAGCTGTGGGGGGGGCGTATATTTCACAACACGGTCGTAAAAAACTCACAATGATTTCTAGACAGTTTTATTAAGTTAAAAAAGTTACCAAGTTCTCCTTTAAATTATACGTTTACCTCTGTAAAGCTGCTTTGAAACAATCTACATTGTTAAAAGTGCTATATAAAGGAAGATGACTTGACTTGAACGCTTCAAAAGCATGGTACATTTTTATTAATATTCTTAAGAAATACGTTGAAACGTTGAAGTAGTAGTTAAAATGTCCAGTTCATGGTTATCTGTCCGTCCCTACACATACACCCCCTACTTTCACAATGAAATGGACTAGTCCGTAATGGTGCGCGGCGCGAAAGATAAAAACACACTGACAGGAAGTCTGGGAAGTACACAAACAGAGACGAAGCAAGATGAGTCTAAACGCGAAAATGAAACGAAGTTACCCAAGCAGCTCAAATAAAAGAAAAAAGCGAGGTAACACTTTATTTTGATAGTCCGTTCGTTGAGACTATACTAGTTATTAGTAGCCATTCAGTAGCTTGTCAACAGTGCATCAGTTGACATTCAACAACACTGTTTCAACTGACAAGTAACATACGTTCAACTGACTGCCTACAGACTATAAGGTACAATTCAAGTGTTAATCTACAGATTTTACGAAAAAGTGCCTGTTGACTGTCAATGTTATTTTGCTACAGGTTATTAACCAAATGGTGACTAACTTTCAGTTGTCAACTAACTTTCTGTAGATTGAGTACCAAAACAACTCAAGATCAATCTGTCAGTTAAATGTCAACAGTCATGTCAGCATATGAAGTATATGATACTGTATATCCTACTCAAGGGGTCTCATATGCATCAAATTAATGATTATTTTAGCTGATTTAAAACTGTTTTTAAAAATGTTTTAACCATTTGTAGATAATCTGTTGATAGTCAACTAAAGATTACATGTAGTTGCTTATTTGTTGCTTGTCAACAAATAAATTGTTTATGATCAGTAGACTATTAATAGACATTCTCAACTAAGCATTAGTAGATATATTTTAGGACTATCTAATTAAAGTGAAAAAGAGTTTAAATCAGTAGAAAGTCTATAACCTATCAACAGATTAATATATTGTTCATGATCAGTAGACTATTAATAGACATTATCCACTAAGGGGGCAGTCATGGCCTAGTGGTTAGGGAGTTGGACTGGTAACCCAAGGTTGCTGGTTCGATTCCAGAACCGGTGGGAAATGACTGAGGTGCCCTTGAGCAAGGCACCTAACCCCTAATCGCTCCCCGGGCGCCACACAAAGGCTGCCCGCTGCTCTGGGTGTGTATCCACGTTTGCAGTGTGTGTGTGTTAACTACTCACTACTCTGCTCCTAATGTGTGTGCATTAACTTGGATGGGTTAAATGCAGAGGTCAAATTCCAAGTATGGGTTACCATACTTGGCCGTCACTTTCACTTTCACTAAGTGTTAGTAGATATCTTTTAGGACTATCTAATTAAAGTGAAAGACAGTTGATATCAGTAGAAAGTCTATAACCTATCAGGGACACTCTACCAGAAACGTACATTATCTGTCCTTGAATTGTTACAGTGAATAAAAAAGTATTTCATCCAAAAATTTCTAAAACTGTCATAGTTGATTTCTGTGAGTTGTTCTGTAAAGGAATATGTCATTCATTAGGTTCTCCGATATTTTTTTCTTTACTAAAAACACTTTTGAAAATTACAAATCCTGGCCATGTCCTTGTCCTCAGCCAAATTGGAGCTACAGCTTTCATAGTTTTGTTATGCTACAAACTGTTATTTAGAAAAAAAAACAAAAAACTCATCAATAACAAATTTAAGCTGTTATCATTCACATCAACTGATCAAAAACATGAAATTATATATAAATTCTACATATAAATTCTATTTTACAACTGTCCACATGTTTTTGGTCAGTCCTGTCTCGTTTACATAAAACTCTACATAAAATGTGTGAAATACGCCTTTAAGGGTATCACTCAGAGGAAGTGACATCGTTTGACCCAGGTGAAGCTTACATTGACTAAGGCTGAATTCTGTCATTGAATTGTATGATTTTAAGCTTGTTTTTGTATGTTTTTTTTTTTAGGAAGACGAGCTAATGGGTCAGGCCCTGTCACGGTTAAACATTCCAGAAAATAATGAAAATGTTTTAAATCCAATACATGTCTAAAAAGGTTATTGAAATTCCTTGCTTGCATGTTTACAGTTTTTATGCTAGCATGCTAGCAGGCTGAGTAATGGCAGTTTAAAATGGCCGACCGTCAGGCCCTGTCACATCAGGCCCTGTCACATTCCTGTGTGACGCGGCCTTACAAATTAATGTTATTGTTCTTTTTTATTACATTTATTGCATATGTTATGTATTTAACGTATGCAATAGTAAAATGAAGGCCAAGGTGCTTGATTTTTATACAACTGTGGCCATGGAAGTGATTTAAACACCTGAATTCCCTTATTTGGAGGGCTGTCCCAATACTTTTGCCAATATTATGTATGTCCTTGGCTGAATTTTACCATATTCTAATATTACATTAACATTAAAATTATAATAATAATTAAAAAAAGAAATGCCAATCAAAACTTAAATAAAGAACACAAAACATAACTTTTTCTGCATCATCAAAATCCATAAAGTCAGTCCTGTCACAGCACCGTCAGTCCTCCCAGCTAACAATTTTTGGTTCCCATAACGTTAGTTTTTGGTACCCAGAACATTCTCAGAATGTTAGTTTATGGTTCCCAGAACGTTATTTTTTATGGTAACCACCCAGCAACGTTCTGGGAACGTTATTTTATTGTTACATAAAAATAAAACCAAAAAAGAACGTTCCCCTAACGTAAGTATTTGGTTCCCAAAAAAATTACCAAAAAATAACATTAGGGGAACGTTCTGTGTTAACTGGGCTGTCACGCCATGGTCAGTCCTGTCACAAGGAAATATGACAAAAGTGTACTATTTGAGGAAATATTAATTAATTATTCTCTTTAACTGTGTAGATGAGGGTGGGGGTATATATCCACTAATATGTTTTTATAAAAATCTCCTATGTAAAGGTAGTTATTTTACAACTATATGAGTGCCTGGTGGGTATTCTGTGATTTTGTGTACTACAGTTGACCTAAAAGTTACTTATATTTCTTAAAGGAATTATAAAACCATGTTAGATACAATCAGGGACATGTGATCAATAAGAAAATGCTATCTGTATCAAAGAAATTCATTAGGAAACCATTCTAACATATACAAATTTGTCTGTGACAGGGCCTGACATTTTAGGGGTGAAATGCATATAAAAATGTATTTTATTTAATCATAAAAACATGCTGAGATGGCATGATATGTGTTTCTCATAGTTTAACTTGTCCTCCATATGTCTCAACGTTCAGATTTAAAGGGTAACTAAACCCTAAACCAACTTTTTTTAGTTAATGATCTGTAAGAATGGGGCTTTATTAGTGCTGTTCATTTATTCAAGTAATTTTTTTGACATTTGTGTTTAAAGTGTTTTAATTTTACAAAATATGGTGGAAAAACGTCTGAGTGCTGCCCTCTTCAGGTTGAACGGTGGCTACTGCAGTTGAATTTTCCTATTGGAAGTTGTGGTACCCTCTGACGTCAGAGAGTACTAGCTAACCACGCCCTTGCCTGCAGAGAGATACGTTTCAGATGCACGCCCCCTCTCCACTGGGCTCTGCCTACTTTTCCAGCATTTTTCAAATATTGCCAGTGGGTGGAGTCAGGCTCTGACCAGGGGTTTAGTTACCCTTTAAGAAAAATATATGTTTTCCCCCAAGATTTTTTAAAGTGGAAATGTACGTCTCTGGTAGAATGTCCCATCAACAGATTGCATACCTAACCTGACTGAAATAGAACAAACACTATGGGCAGCACATCAGAGAAAAAAATAAAAAATAA